>NC_139605.1:4944691-5076451 GCF_964270895.1 Podarcis filfolensis | reverse complement strand
CACATACATTCCAGTTACACGGCTGCCATCCCTAGAGTGGTTTAACAATCAATCCTTCTTGCCAGGGAACCCTGGGAATTGGTGGGGTTAAAATAAAACAAAACAGGAATAGGGTATCCCTATTTTCACGGGAGAAATGTTGGAGGCTATTATTATTTTCTCCACCCAACAATTGCCGGTCAGAAGCGCGGTTGCTGCCCATCTTAAGACTCCTGCAGCCGCGAGTTCCACAGTTCTGACTACGCACCGCAGCAGGGGGAAGGCGCTTTCTTTCCTCAATTTCCCAAGGGCCATTATTTCTTTTAATTTCTATAGGTCTTGTATTCATTTTTTTTTAAAAAACGTGTATTCTATGCCCAAACGTTTCCGCCCGGCTACGACCTCTTGTTACCGATGCGACTTATTCCCAAATGTGGTTTCTTTGCATTCCATCCCCCCTCCCCCGCCTTAGAGACCCACCCCCTCCCCAAAGTGGCAAAGGGAGACTAGAGCTGCAGACCTATTGCAAACTCGCCCCCTCCCTGGCATTGCAGAGAGGGAGCGGGGGGGGGGACTTCTGCTCCCTGATTTGGGGGGGTGGGTGGCTGGGTGGCTGCTCCCCCAAGCATTAGCTGACCCCCCCATGCATGCTCCCCCTGCAGCCCTGGGACACCCCCTTTCTCCCCATGCTATGGAAAAGCGGAGAAGACTCACCAGATCCCTACGGCACTTCAGACACAAAAGCCACCGCCAGCTCCCTTTGCAGGAAGGGAATTCAGAGGGAGGTGCTTTTGCTCTGGAGGACTTGGCCCCCCACTTTATTTCCCCGTCCCCTCTAGGAATCCAGCTAACTTCTTTTTAACCCTTGGCAAGCCGAGCGCACCAAGCTGGCGCCTCTCTCCCTCTCTGCGCCAAGAGCCAAGGAGAAGAGTTTGCACTTGATATCCCGCTTTATCACTACCCTAAGGAGTCTCAAAGCGGCTAACAATCTCTGCAGATGCCTTTATTTTGGGGGGACCCCCTTGACTGGGTTTCTGAGCTGTCACCTCCCTTGGCAGAAACAGATTGCAGTGGTCTCTGCAAGGACTTAGGAAGCCCCATCATAGAATCATAGACTTGTAAAGGTGAAAGGGAACCCCAAGGGTCATCCAGACCAACCCCATGCAAAGCAGGTGTAAAAAACAAAAATCTGCCCTTATTCCTTTATGGGGGACACAAGAGCCCTTATAGAGTCCTTTGTAGGTAGGAGAAAATAACAGAGGCCAACCAGAGATTATTGAGAAGCAAAGCAGCTCGTAAGCCTGATCTTTATTGAACTGTTGCAACAGGGTACTCCCCTCACACGCAGGAAAGGAGGACCCAGAACCAAGGTGTGCCTGCCCTTATATAGACATTTTAAATTCCCTGCCCTGGAGCTCCAGACCACCCCTCCATACATCATACATACATCACAGAAGGGGTGTATAACACAAGACCACCCCCCACAAACATCATACCTACATCACAGAAGAAATTTTAATGTTGTTGTTTTTCCTGTCTGCCAGGTTATCTGATAATGCCTTATCTGATTGCCTTTCCTGGTAGTCTGGCCATTTCTTTGAGATGGTGATTTCCCAATTTCTGAGACAATGGGAAGGTTCCCTCAGCCCCTCGCAGAGAAAATATTTGGTCAGTTTGGGAGTCAAAATGGTTTCAGGGCGGTCTTCCTGTGCTGCTCCAGACATGTGGTCCACATCTCTATGTACGTGCTTGGTTGGTACATTTATGAACACTTATTACCGTATGTATATATATAAGACCTTAAATTTTTTATTTCACAGGACTCTCAACTCAAAGCATCCACGGCAGATGGCCAACCAACCTCTGCTTAAAAACCTCCAAGGAAGGAGAGTCCGCCACTTCCCGATGAAGTCCATTCCACTGTCAAACAGCTCTTACACAGTCCTGATGTTTAGTTGGAATCTGCTTTTTTTTGGTCATTTGGACCTATTATTTTGAGCCCAGGCCTCTGGACCAGCAGAAAACTAGCTACGTGACAGCCCATTAACTATTAGAAGATGGCTCTCATATCTCCCATTCAGCCAGATCTCAGCTGAATGGTGAGCAAGGCTCCTGCTTTTTCTGCGACTGAAGATGGGAGGTGGTACACCCGTCCCATTAAATAATTTTAATTGCGCTTTACCATATTTTTCGCTCTATAAGACGCACCAGACCACAAGACGCACCTAGTTTTTGGAGGAGGAAAATAAGAAAAAAAAATTCTGAAACTCAGAAGCCAGAACAGCAAGAGGGATCGCTGCGCAGTGAAAGCAGCAATCCCTCTTGCTGTTCTAGCTTCTGGGATAGCTGCGCAGCCTGCATCCGCTCCATAAGACGCACACACATTTCCCCTTACTTTTTAGGAGGGAAAAAGTGAGTCTTATAGAGCAAAAAACACGGTAGTTCCTTCTTTTGCTCCTCGCATTCTATTGCATTACAGTTCAACTTCTGTAGGAATGTGGTTAAGATGCAATATGTAAGATATAAAAGAAACAACAGAAATACAATTAAAAGACCCGTCATGAATGCTTTAGTTGAGAGTCCTGCATCGCAGGGGGTCCCTAGGATTAGACTTCTAAAGCCTCTGGAACTCTGGCTAAATTGGCATACAAACTGCGAGACCAGGACAACTGTGACTTTAAAGAAGAATGGGAACTTTCCACAAAGTATTTAAAAATACAACAAAATGAATTGGACTCCTTGGCAGGTTTTGGATAAACATACACAAATGTATTGATTGATAACATGGTAGATAGATAATATAAGGATTGATATAACTTTATAATATGCAGAGAATAACATGTGCTGAGAAATCAGAAAGAGGAGTTGAGGGAAGTGGGGGGGGGAGGGAGGGTTTGATGGGGAGTGGGGGAAAAGGGGGGGAAATGATGAATATATGTTTTGATATATTGTTATGTTGAAATTGTTTATATGTGTGTGTGTGTGTGTGTGTGTGTATACACACACACACACACACACAATTATATATATTTATTTATATTTATATTTATATTTATATTTATATATATAGAGAGAGAGAGAGAGAGAGAGCGCGCCTCTGGAACTCACCGCCAGATGATTCCTTCTCCTCCTCCCAGGCTCTGATGAAGCAACAAGCCTGGCTGGGGTCACCCCCAGAATTTGGTGGTGGCCAGGAAACGGATTGCACAACGGATTTTCCTCCACCTTCTTCTCTCCGATTTAACCTCTTTTCCTTGCTCAGCACATGAAATAAATATCTGCAGCGGGATCTTCAGGAGAGGCAGACCTCGCAAAGGAGGCTCGTGCTGTTGCTCCTGCTTTTGCAGCTGCCTGCTTTGCTCAGGTTATATTACGGGGTGCGAGCGAAGGAACCCCAAAAGCCTTAGCCAGATCAAAAGATTTGGAAACGGCGATGGCCGGAGTCAACTTTGAGTGGCAAGACAAAAATAAATAAATAAATCCACCTCGGGGTTAATGGGAGAGAGTCCGGATGCCTAGCTAGGCACCCACTTCCTGCCCCCCCATCTCCCTCCTCCCCCCCATCTGCAGCCTTCGCGCCCCTTCCCCGCCCACCTCTCCAAGGGATCGGGGTGAGTGCAAAGTGCATTTGGGTGGGGAGGCGCAGTGGAAGTGGGGGGGGGCGATGGAAGGAGGGGCAAATGAGGGCAGGATTGGGGGGACCCCTGTGTGTTAAAAGCAAATGCAACGGGCTTTGGGGTGCAACGGAACCCCGAGGGCTGGAGGAGAGACGATGCAAAGGGGTGAGCAATTCCTGGTGTTGCACTGGGAAGAAAGAGCGCCTGAGATTCCCCGCCCCATAGCATAGGATGGTGGGCCTTTTCTGGGTCCGGCATTAACCGAGAGCCCAAATTTTTGAGGCGCCACCCAGAGCAACCAGCTCATCTGTTGTCTCTTCTCCATCTCCAAGGAAACCAGCTGAGTGAAAAGCACGTAAAGGATTATCTAGGACTGAAATGGGGGGCGGGGAGCTTTGGGGTGGGAAGCAGGAGGAGGAAAAGACAGGGGCCATCTCCTCCACCCCACCCCATCCCACAAAGGGAGATGGGCTCTGCAACTGACCCATCTGCATTCATTGCATTCTTACTGCGTTCTGCATCAGTATAAATATGTTACTCACTACTTTTGGGGCATTGAATTTGTGTCTGTGTGTCTTTAAGTTGGTGGGGAAATGATATGCATATAAACCAAAGCCAAATGTATTAATAATGTCAGCAATATCTAGGCAACACGATGACCATGTACATACGCAATAGACAATCTTTATAGAATTCCTTTAAGAATTTAAGAATTCTTCGTCAGCGAAACAGTTGTCAATATCCCGAATCACTGTTCCGTGCTGGACATCATATTTGCTGAATACACAAAGCTTCACAGCTTGTCTTTCATCGTACAAAGTCTGGTACCTCGCTTCATTTAAAGATTTTCAGAGACTTCGAGACTAAAGATTTCATTTTGTCCTTGTTAGGGTTTAAAGGAATTCTATAAAGATTGTCTATTGCATATGTACATGGTCATCGTGTTGCCTAGATATTGCTGACATTCTCTTTGCAACACAGGGGTTTGTTTGGTTACATATAAATGTATTAATAAGGCCAGCATCAACACTTTGAATTGTGCTTGGAAATGTACTGGGAGCCAGTGTAGGTCTTTCAAGACCAGTGTTATGTGGTCTCAGCGGCTTAAAAACAAGATAAAACAAGATAAAACATCAAACATTAAAAACTTCCCTAAACAGGGCTGCCTTCAGATGTCTTCTAAAAGTCAGGTAGTTGTTTATTTCCTTGACATCTGATGGGAAGGCGTTCCACAGGATGGGCACTACTACCTAGAAAGCCCTCTGCCTGGTTCCTTCACAGTGAGGGAACCGCCAGAAGGCCCTTGGAGCTGGACCTCAGTATCCGGGCTGAACGATGGGGGTGGAGACGCTTCTTCAGGTCTTGAGTCCTTTGCAAGATGTTGTTGTCACCTCCTCTTTACCCAAGTTTCTAGACCTCTTTGGGTTCTCATCGGCCTTCCTTGCAGGAACTAACCCCAGTCTATACTCAGAATCCTCCTGTGCTTCTTGCAGACTCCTCTTCCTGAGAGGGGCGTGTGATACTTGCGCACCGAAGGACTCCACACGTTTGCAAGGAGATGTCGTCGCCGTCTCCTCACCCCAAATTCAGGCCGTCCTTGCCTCCGGACAGAAACTGGCACCAGAGCAAGGAGATCATCAGGGTCCTGTTAGAGGCTGAGCTGGAGCAGAGGTCAAAGGTGGAAGAGCAAGACTCGGATGGCTCCAAAGAGAGAAGAAGCCCCCAAATCGTCCAGGCGGGAGGCAGCAGCCAGGAATGCTGGGAAAGAAGAGAGCAGAAGATCCTGGACGAGGGCAACGCCAGCTCGGATGTACAACGCCAGCGTTTCAGGGCGTTCTGCTACCAGGAGGCTGAGGGGCCCCGAGAGGTTTGCGGCCGACTCCACAACCTCTGCTACCAGTGGCTGAAGCCAGAGCGGCACACCAAGAAGCAGATACTGGACCTGGTGATCCTGGAGCAGTTCCTGGCTGTCCTCCCCCCGGAGATGGAGAGCTGGGTCAGGGAGTGTGGCCCGAAGTCCAGTTCCCAGGCGGTGGCCCTGGCCGAAGGTTTCCTCCTGAGCCGGGCAGAGGACAAGAAGCAGGAGGAGGAGCGGGTGAGAAAGTGTTTCATCTTAGTACTTCCAATGGGTTGAGAATGTGTGGGGACTGTCCCCTAAAAAGTCTCACCGGCCACCCACCTTTTCTCGGATGTTGCCCCAATAAGGGATTTATTGCTTGTCTCTTTAAAAGCATTTCTAGACCGATAGAAAAACCTCCAGGTGGCAACAGATCAACTTAAAAACGAAAGGAATTCAAACCATTGATATCAGGCACTGTAAACTTTTCGGCATCTGCTAAAAACAGTCTTATTTAGACATACCTATGCAGATGTGTAGGGACACGGGTGGCGCTGTGGTCTAAACCACAGAGCCTAGGACTTGCCGATCAGAAAGTTGGCAGTTCGAATCCCCGTGACGGGGTAAGCTCCCGTTGTTCGGTCCTAGCTCCTGCCCACCTAGCAGTTTGAAAGCACATCAAAGTGCAAGTAGATAAATAGGTACCGCTCGGGCGGGAAGGTAAACGGCCTTTCCGTGCGCTGCTCTGGTTCGCCAGAAGCGGCTTAGTCATGCTGGCCACATGACCCGGAAGCTGTATGCCGGCTCCCTCGGCCAGTAAAGCGAGATGAGCGCCGCAACCCCAGAGTCATTCACGACTCACCTTAACTGTCAGGGGTCCTTTACCTTTACCTTTTTAAGTGCATTTAAGTTCATTTGCCAAAGACACATCTGGGAGTGTGTTGGAAGGTTTGGATGGTAGAATAATTTTGCATGGAAATCTGAATTCCTAGGCAATTTGGAAATGGTTTCGATGTAATATTTGTTGATTTGATTTAATGGCACCCTTGTCCACATTTCTTCCCTTTTCCTATGACCTCTTTCCTCTCATATCCCTTCCTTCTGTTTCAGGCACAGATGACGTTTTCCAAAGCAGCCACAGATTCCCCAGAGGCAGAAGATGCTCCGTTGAACATCACAAAGCGGCCGCTCTTCCGGGGGATCGTGCAGGAGGCCGAAGGGGGTGCCTCCTCTCTGGGTAAGAAAAGGCCCTATTACAACATGGGTCTTATCTGCACTAAACATTTGAAACAGTCCTGTACCACTTTAAGCCATCATTCAGAGAACTTGAACCTGTGTTTGCCTATTTCTTCCTCCCTCCCAATCCACCTTCCTTTTGTGCAGTGTCTGAGTGCAAGGACTTCTCTCTTTTCTTTTTCTTAACGTGATCGGCAAGGGGCTCTGGAAGTCATTGCAGGCCTGAGCTCGATCGACCAGTGGTCTGACTCTGTATGAGGCAGCGTCCTATGTTCCTGTGTGCATGCTTGGTCTGCACATGTCGCACATGTGTGTTTATGCACATGCACATACATTGACCACGCCCACCACTGGCATGTGGGCCTCAGGGGGGTCCACTGACCCATCAGTGGTGGCCCTTGGGCCAAAGGAAGGCTAGCTAACCCTGGTATAACATCCACCTTCTTTGTCTTCCTTGTAGGAAGTAGGACAGCCCTCAGAGACAGCAAAATGGCCCTGGGGCGTTCCCCCATGCCTACTTCTCTTTGTGATGGACTGGAAACAGCGTCCCTGCAGCCAGAACAGGTACGGAATAGAACTGTGGGTGCCTTTTCTCCACTGCCCATCACTCTGGACCTGAAGATGGCAGCCATTTTCTTCTGTCAGAGCTGCTCACTAAGAAGGTCTTGAGCGCCACTGATGATGCCTTGCGTCTTGCAGGAGATCCGCTAAGGCACCTCAGCTTTTCCTGTCTTCTTTTTTGTTGCTTTACCTGTGAGAAGTAAACATTTCCTCCTTCCTTCCTTCCTTCCTTCCTTCCTTCCTTCCTTCCTTCCTTCCAGGACCTGGTGACCTTTGAGGAGATGGCTGTACATTTCACGGCCTTCCACGGAGGCCGAGTAGGCTCTGCGGGACCCAGGCTGGAGGGGTCTGCGCAGGGAAGCCATGGAGAACTGTGGAATTGTGGGAATCTGGCCTCTCTCGGTAAGTAAGCATATCAGGCAGAAATGCTACTACAGCTACTATGAGGTTAGCGTTTATTTATTTTGTTGTTTAGTCATTTAGTTGTGTCCAACTCTTCATGACCCCATGGACCAGAGCACGCCAGGCACTCCTGTCTTCCACTGCCTCCCGCAGTTTGGTCAAACACATGCTGGTTGCTTCGAGAACACTGTCCAACCATCTCGTCCTCTGTCGTCCCCTTCTCCTTGTGCCCTCCACCTTTCCCAACATCAGGGTCTTTTCCAGGGAGTCTTCTCTTCTCATGAGGTGGCCAAAGTATTGGAGCCTCAGCTTCAGGATCTGTCCTTCCAGTGAGCACTCAGGGCTGATTTCCTTCAGAATGGATAGGTTTGATCTTCTTGCAGTCCATGGGACTCTCAAGAATCTCCTCCAGCACCAGAATTCAAAGGCATCAATTCTTCGGCGATCAGCCTTCTTTATGGTCCAGCTCTCACTTCCATACATCACTGTTGGGAAAACCATAGCTTTAACTATACGGACCTTTATTTACATCCCACCTTTTTGCTGCACCTAGGACTCAAGGCAGCTTACATAAGTTGCAACAAGGCAGATAAAATGCCAAAAGCTAAAAAGATGTGAAAAGTTAATCCTTAAAAATTAAATTATAATATAAACAATATAACCCCCACCAATCTATTAAAATATAGTGGTTCCTTGGTTGTCAAACGTAATCTGTTCGACTCCCAGAACCATTCAGAAACCAAGGCGCTACTTCCGATTGGCTGCAGGAGCTTCCTGGTACTCAATCGGAAGCCACGTCAGACATTTGGCTTCTGAAAAAGGTTCGCAAACTGGAACACTTGTTTCCGGGTTTGCGGTATTTAGGAGCTGATTTGTTTGGGAGCCAAGCCGTTTGACAACCAAGGTACCAATGTACAGATAATAAAGAAGGAAAACTCTGATTTTTTAAAAAAATAATAATTTTTATTGATTTTTCCATATTTGTCATAATCACATTTTGTTACATACATCAGTAACCTTAAACATTGTTCGACTGAGCACCGACCTCCTTCCCTCCCTGTTTCTGACTTCCGAACATCTTTACTAAATTCTTAGCATCTCTATAACCCCCTTTCTACTATCTTCCTTTAACATTTCACCTCATTATATGTAAACCAGCTCCTTATAGTCACATTACAAAACATTTCAACTCAAACCTACAAACGTTTTTGCAATTTTCTTTCATATAAAATATAAATTTGCTCCAGTCCGTTTGAAATAGTTTGTCGCGCCGATTCTGGATCTTCCCTGTCAGCTTTGCCAACTCTACGTATTCCACCATCTTTATCTGCCATTCTGATCCTAAGCCTCTGCTCACTTGTGAGATATCTTTGGGAGGAAAAAAGACTTGGGAGTAAACAATACAAAAATCCGCAATGGAGTCCCTAAGAGGGTTGGATGGCAGCTTGTTTGCCTCCTTCCGGCAACTCCTGCAGCCAGCCTTGTGCCAAACGTCTTGCTCTGCTTTCCTTCGGACCAGATCAATGAGGACGATGGGGAGATCTTGTCAGTTAGTGGCTGAAAGGCTTCTCAGGACAAAGAAATTTTCTCTGGCAGTGAAAGGAAAGCAGAGAAGGGCGGTAAAATACAAGGCAATGTGACCATTAGAAAAACTGCAGTGCAAATTCCTAAAAGTAATTCACCAACAATAACTGTGAAAAGGACAAAATCGTTCGCGAGTTTTAAAGGAAGGGGGGGGGTGATCAGTGAGGCTTCACATTCTTTGGCTGGTGTTATGTATGTTCAAGACTTAATAACAATAGCAATTTCTTGTGTGACAACGGGTGGACTGTGATTTTAACTTTTATCTCATTTTTTATTGTCTGTCTATAGCTATACATATGTAATTATTGTAACATATACAGTGGTACCTTGGGTTACATACGCTTCAGGTTACAGACACTTCAGGTTACAGGCTCCACTAACCCAGAAGTAGTACTTCGGGTTAAGAACTTTGCTTCAGAATGAGAACAGAAATTGTGCTCCAGCGGCACGGCGGCAGCAGGAGGCCCCATTAGCTAAAGTGGTGCTTCAGGTTAAGAACAGTTTCAGGTTAAGTACGGACCTCCGGAACGAATTAAGTACTTAACCCGGGGTACCACTGTGTGTGTGTGTGTGTGTGTGTGTGTGTGTGTGTGTGTGTGTGAAGCCTACTTTGATTTTTAAAATGAAGTTGCGGTATTTTAAGTGTTTTTAAAATAAATAAATACATCATATGGCATAGGAATTACAAGCATGCAGCACCAGAGGGATTTATCTCCTCTTTGGCCAAACAAAAATTAGAGCCAGTTCACAGTGGCCAGTCCTTTTCCTTCAAGCAGGCAGCATCTACATGAGGTCACAATGGCCGGTCTCCTCCCATCCAATCACATCAGCGTGAGGTCACAATGACCTCCGATTAGCAGTTGCTGGGAATCACAAGTGGAGATACTGCTGCCACGCTCAGGTCCTGCTTGTGTGCTTCCCAGAAGACACATCTGGCTGTCCAGTGTAACAGCTGGAGTAGATGGGCCGTTGGTGTGATCCGACACCTGCAAGGCTCTTCTGTTCCTACAAGTTATTTGTTTCTCTCGTTTTAAACAGGGCTTCCGCTTCCCAGGCTGGACCATATCTCCTGGCAGGGAGAAAGGGGAAACCCGTTTGCCGAAAGCTCTGAAGAGGAGAGATCAGCAGGTAGGTATTTAGGGGTGGTCCCCATGTCAGGCATACCCGGCTATGTCTTCACCTAGCAACCATATTTTTTTCTTGCTGAATATCACCCAGTTATGATCCTCCTGTAATCGATGGATTGACAATACGGCAGTACTTGCAACATGTGAACGGATTGCCAGACTTTGTCTGGACAAATATATTGATGTTTGGAACAAGTTTATACAGAATATAATAGGCTATTAATAAGGATAATAATATGACTTATATCTGTATGGAAATGTAACTGATATTACTTATTGTATGATATTGTACCTTTTGCACCTTTTTTCCTATTTCTTTCTTTTTCACTCTTTTATCCTCCTATTTCCTTATAAATGAAATTCTTCTTAAGAAAAAAGGAAAACAAAAACCACCCAGTTGTAAGCCCACAACTTATCCATATTTAACTTGTGCACATTTGGCAAAAAAAAATTAGGAAGGGGGCGACCCCACCTACCATTGAACCCAGTGTGTTTTGACCATACGTGGCTTTGACCCCCCCCCCATAAGTTGCAGGTGCCCTGTATATATCTGAGAAACAGCCTGGGAATAGTGCAAGGGATTCAACTGGTAAAGGAGTAGTTTGTATCTAAAGTGAGGAATGGCAGATCTTATTTCATAGCACCCACCTGTACTCCATGAACCCAGTTAGGCTGGGCCCCAATTTGGCCCACAAGTCCGTTCCCCACAAACCACATCCTCCTGCCCCAGGGGTTGCCAATGTCTTTGGACATCGGTTGCATTTAAAATTTTGAAGGCGACTGCCAGTCACAAAATGGCTGCCATGGAGTGGGCATGGCCTAACACAAAATGGCAAACCCTCCAAGAGTCCCTATTTTCCAGGGATGTCCCTGATTTAGAGAAGCCCATCCCGGTTTCTGATTTGATCCCAGAATGTCCCATTTTTCCTTAGGACGTCCCTATTTTCATTGGAGAAATGTTGGAAGGTATGGAGTTATCCGACCCCCGAGCCATCTGAAGGCAATCCTGCATAGGGAAGGGTTTTTTTTAATGTTTAATTACATTTTTATATATGTTGGAAGCTGCCCAGAGGGCAACCCAGTCAGATGGACAGGGTATAAATAGTAAAATTATCATTATGGAATGGGATGTCCCTATTTTGATCAGAGAAATGTTGGAGGGTATGGAATGGCTGCCATGGGGAGCCAGGCATAACACAAAATCAGAGACAACCAACTCTGACAATGTTTATGCATACCATGAGAAGGCAGTTATGTCCTGCTGGTTATGGAGATTGTGTGCATACACACACACCGTCTGAAGATGTTGTTCTGTAATAACAACACAGTGCATTCTTCAATGCTCTAGTTATCTCCCGCTTGGACTACTGCAATGCGCTCTATGTGGGGCTACCTTTGAAGGTGACCTGGAAACTACAACTAATCCAGAATGCGGCAGCTAGACTGGTGACTGGGGGCAGCCGCCAAGACCATATAACACTGGTCCTGAAAGACCTACATTGGCTCCCAGTACGTTTCCGAGCACAATTTAAAGTGTTGGTGTTAACCTTTAAAGCCCTAAACGGCCTCGGTCAAGTATACCTGAAGGAGCGTCTCCACCTCCATCGTTCTGCCTGGACACTGAGGTCCAGCGCTGAGGGCCTTCTGGCGGTTCCCTCACTGCGAGAAGCTAAGCTACAGGGAACCAGGCAGAGGGCCTTCTCGGTAGTGGAACGCCCTGTGGAACGCCCTCCCATCAGATGTCAAAGAGTTAGAAGACGACATCTGAAGGCAGCCCTGTTCAAGGAAGTTTTTAATGTGTTACATTTTAATGTATTTTTAATCTTTGTCGGAAGCCTCCCAGAGTGGCTGGGAAACCCAGCCAGATGGGCGGGGGTACAAATAATAAATTACTATTACTATTACCAGGAAACGTATATAAGCTAGCCTCACCATTCATTTCACAGAAATCAATTAGAACGCACCTGCCCATTTTGCCTTTTAATTGGGTTGGGTTGGTGACCCCCAACAGGTAATGTGTTTGAATCCAAAGTGCCCCTGCAAATGGACTTCAAAGCGGCTCCCTGTAACAGCCAGTTAGTTGAACAATTTTGGCAAACCTCTTTGAAGTCGCAGCTCCTGGAATCAATCAGCTGATAGGTGCTCAGAGCACACCTTCAAGGGAAGCTGCTCCAACCTCCACTCGGCTGATTGGTGCTTACAGGGACCCCTTCTGAACTTTTTAAGCTGTCAGTCACCGGACATCATTATACCATTGGGTGATTGACAAGCGCATGGAATTACCGTATTGTTCGCTCTGTAAGACGCACCCGACCATAAGACGCACCTAGTTCTAGAGGAGGAGAACAAGGGGGAAAAAGTTCTCTCCCTCTCTGCTCAGCGCCTCTCCAGCAAAGCGGGAGGAGAAATGGAAGGGGCTCCGTTTCTCCTCCCTTCGCTGAAGGGGCGCTGGGCAGCTTTCCCTCTCTGCGCCGCACCCCTTCAGCAAAGCGGCAGGAGAAGCGGAGCCCCTTCCATTTTTCCTCCCGCTTTGCTGAAGGGGCACTGTGCAGAGAGGGAAAGCTGCGCAGTGGCTCTCCAGCGAAGCGAAGCCAGGAGAGCAAGAGGGATCGATCCCTCTTGCTCTCCTGGCTTCACAAAAGCAATGCGAAGCCTCCTGAGGACAGCGGGAGCACTCCCGCTCTGCTCAGGAGGCTTCAGGAGGCTGTCGCTGAAGCCAGGAGAGCAAGAGGGATCGGTGTGCACCAATCCCTCTTGCTCTCCTGGCTTCAGCGAAAGCTGCACAGCCTGCTTTCGCCCCATAAGACGCACACACATTTCCCCTTACTTTTTAGCAGGGGAAAAGTGCGTCTTATAGAACAAAAAATACGGTAAGCAGCACCTGCCTAACACCCAGATTCAGTTCCCCACTCCTGCTATAAAGACTATGTCACCACATTGCCAAGAATTAGCTACTTTGATTGGAAGTGGTCCTTTAAGGCCTCTCTTTTCCTGACACTGTTATTGAGTACAATCATTTGGATAGTGAACCTGTGATCTTGCATGAGCAGAATAGCCAATGCTCCATACACCTCCCCATTTGTCTGTTCCAAGGTTCATCAGATCAATGTTTTGTTCCATGATTCGTAGATCTCTTCCTCCCTGATCAGATTTCACCTTTGATTCCTTTAGATGACGACGGAGAGGGCAATAAAGAGTGTGAACAGCATAGAATGAAAACGGAATTAAAACAGAAGTGGGGGAACAAATCCATTGTTTTTGAAGGGACTGACTTCCATGAAATCCCAATAGTAGAAGAACATTGTGAAGGAAACCAAAGAAAAATTCACAAGGAGAAACTGTTGAAATGCGCTGAGTGTGGGAAGCTTTTCAGCCAGCAGATATACCTTATTAAACACCAGAGAGCGCATGCTATAGATAAAACGTACAAATGCTTGGAGTGCGGGAAGCAATTCCTTCGCAGCTCAGAGCTTCATCTCCATCAAAGATTCCATGCAGGCAAAAGGCCTTACAAATGCTCGGAGTGTGGAAAGCAGTTCAGTCATAGCATAAGTCTGAAATGGCATGAAAGTATTCACACGAGAGAAAAGCCCTATAAATGCTCAGAGTGTGGAAAGGGTTTTAATGACGGTAGAAACCTTAAAAGACATCAAAGAATCCACACAGGGGAGAAACCTTATAAGTGCTCAGTGTGTGGAAAGGGCTTCAGTCGCAGCCCTGAGCTTAAATCGCATCAAAGAATCCACACTGGGGAGAAGCCCTATAAGTGCTCCGAGTGCGGGAAGAGGTTCAACCTGAGTTCAAACCTTAGTAAACATCAAAGAATCCACACAGGGGAGAAGCCCTACACATGTTCAGCGTGTGGGAAGAGCTTCAGTCATAGCACGCATCTTAAAAGACATGAAAGAATCCATACGGGGGAGAAGCCCTATAAATGTTCCGAGTGTGGAAAGAGCTTCAGTCAAAACATAATTCTTAAATCGCACCAGAGAATTCACACGGGAGAGAAGCCAGATAAATGCTCCGAGTGCGGGAAGTGTTTCAGCAATAGTGGGAACCTTAAAATACACCAGAAAATCCACACGGGGGAGAAGCCCTATAAATGCTCTGAGTGCGGGAAGTGTTTCAGTCAAAGCATAATCCTTAAATCTCATCAAAGAACTCACACGGGGGAGAAGCCCTTTATATGCTCTGGGTGTGGAAAGAGTTTTGGCGATAGCAGAAGCCTCAAAGTCCATCAAAGAGTCCACACCCAGGAGAAGCCCTATAAATGCTCCGAGTGCGGCAAGACTTTCAGCGTCGGCAGAAGCCTCAAAGTACACCAAAGAACCCACACGCAGGAGAAACCCTATAAATGCCTTGAGTGCGGGAAAAGTTTCAGTGACAGCAGAATCCTCAAAGTGCACCAAAGGATCCACACGGGGGAGAAGCCCTATAACTGCTCAGAGTGCGGGAAGAGCTTCAACCAGAGCACACACCTTAAGAGACATCAGAGAACCCACACAGAGGAGAAGCCCTACAAGTGCTTGGAGTGCGGGAAGAGCTTCAACCAGAGCACGCACCTCAACACACACAGAAGAATCCACGTGAGAAACACTCAGGGTGCGGAATGACCTTCTGCCAGAGAAGACGCTTTCCACTGCGTCAAGCAGGGTGGAATCCTGCAAATCCTAGTGATGATTGGAATGTGGGAAGTTCTTGAGATGGAACATAAGCTTCCGACTTCCAAGATGCCAACCCAACGGAAAGCATAGGAATAATTAGAGTAGAGAATCACTTGACCAATCAAATCTTAATAAGCAGCTGTAGCAGGGCTCAGAATGGGCAGCTCCCAGTGACTACATGAGTCCAGGATAGATGCATGTCTAGGCTCTTTAGGATTCCTGCTCCGTGTTTGCAGTCATGAGATTGTTGTCTATCACATGGCGGTGTCTGTTTTCATTCCAGAGTGTGGGAAGTGACGGAGACAGGATGTTTTGGTATTGTATTTTTGTAGGCCTAATGTTACGCTTAGCCTCTGTCCGGAAATTCTGCGTTGACAGCATTTTAAAAAATTCTCCCCTCGCTGTAACCTTGGACAATCATGTTTAATTAAACAATGTGATATTGGCTGCCTGTTCAGTCTACATTTTATTCCTGCACTGCAGGGGGTTGGGCTAGGTGATCCTTGAGGTCCCTCCCAGCTCTACAGTTTTATGATTCTATAAAGATGTTCTCAGATCCTCCTGGCCTTCGGCTGCAAGGTCCCCTGTGGTCACTGGTTCACTGGCAAGCTGTCTTTGATTCTAGCAGCCTCTATAAAATCAACCAGGAAGAGGCTCCTAGCAGGCCGGTCACCAGCCATGATTGAAGGTTGACCCCTCTGCCTAAAAGTATCCGTCTTTGCTTGTTTAAAGGATGTAAGAGGCCAGATCAGGCCCAACACATATCTAGTCCATCATTCTGTTACCTCTTTTTACTGTTTGGGATTTCTGTTCGTTCTTTCTTACGTCCCCTCTGATCACTAATAGTTCTGGGGCACACACACAGGTTTCTAGGAACACTTCTCCTTTCTCACGAGTAGAACAAACATGTAGCCAATGTATATGCAGGTAATCAGAAGTCCCTCATTACTGCAACGCTTCCTCTTTGGATTTCATTCTTAAGCTCAAGAACACTCTGGGCATTTATTTATTTTTGGTCAGGATGATAGCATATGCCAAGGACTAATTTTTTGAGTGGAATATGCATGGTGGCTAAGTGGAGATTTAACTTGCACACTGTTTTTGAAAAACTGAACTCGTTTAAACTGGTTTTGAACTGAAAATCAAAACGTTCAGCCGAATCCATAGTTTATATGCCACTCTTTCTCCACCCGCTCCCCAAACCTGAATTGAGATGCACTTACCTTGTTACTTCTAAGCTGCCTCTCCTCTTAGCTTGGTCTGTGCTACGTGAAAACATGTATCAATGGGTTTCTTTTCCTTTCCTTCCCCCTGCTCTCTAAAATTGGGATTTAATCTCACTGTCTGGTTACACTGTGGCTCAAGATATTCCTGGCATGGTAGAGCTGAAAACTAGGTTTCTACAGTCATATTGTCTTTAGCTCTTGAGCTCTGACCATTTTTCTTAAAAAAATATTTACAGGATTAGCTCCTAGCACACAGTGCCTTTAGTGTGCTCTCATTACAGTTTAAGCTGACGAAATGAATAAAGAAGCAAATAAATGGGTGGTTGTTGGCATCCATCTGTCTCGGGAAACTATGGAGGGGTGCACCTTTGAGGGTGAAGTCAAACTGCTGGAAGGTTGCAGTGCCTGCTGTGGCTGTAGAGAACGATATGGGAGGGAGATGTTTTGTTGCAGGTGGGGGCATTTGGTTGTGCTACTGCAGATGCACCAAGACATTTCTTCTCTGTGCTTTTCCCAGCTGTCATTCCTCCCGTGGTTGACTGTCTCCAGGAACTGTGGTTGGCTGCAAGGGATTCCCACATGGTGGGTTTTATGTTGCCAGTAATAATAATAATAATAATAATAATAATAATAATAATAATAATTTATACCCTGCCCATCTGGCTGGGATTCCCCAGTCACTCTGGGTGGCTCCCAACAGAATATTAAAAACATGATAAAACATCAAACATTAAAAACTTCTCTAAACAGGGCTGCCTTCAGATCTCTTCTAAAAGTCGAATAGTTGTTTATTTCCTTGACATCTGATGGGAGGGTGTTCCACAGGGCAGGCGCCACTACCGAGAAGACCCTCTGCCTGGTTCCCTGGTTCTCTCAGTGAGGGAACCACCAGAAGGCCCTCGGTGCTGGATCTCAGTGTCTGGGCTGAACGATGGGGGTGGAGACGCTCCTTCAGGTATACTGGGCCGAGACCGTTTAGAGCTCTAAAGGTCTGCAGGCGGTAAACATCACATGCATGCAATAATTCTCGTATCTGCACCCTTTGCATGGGTCCTTGTATTTTACCTATCATATTTATATCCCTGCTCCCCCCCCATGAGCTCAAGGTGTCACACATGGTCCTCCCCCTCCTCTTTCAACCCCAACAACCTCCCCTACCAGGTAGGCCAGGCTGAGAAGCAGCGACTGACCCCCAAGGTTGCCCAGCAAACTTCCTCAAGATCCAGTAGGAACCTGACCATCACACAGCACCAACCCCACCCCCAAAAAAGCAGTTGGGTGTCCCTGCAAAGCTGACTATTTTGATTTTGATTTATGCCCCCCTTGAAGGAGCTCGGTAGAGATAGATAGATAGATAGATAATTTATTACGGTTGGAGACCAGCTTATAAAACACACTGGGGGGGGGGTACAATACCAGAAGGAAAACAAACATTTAAAACAATGTACAACAATAAATTTAAAATTTATAAATGTGATAAGCGTATAGATACTTAAAACTTTTAAGATGAGCTGCCGCAGAGAGATGACCCAGAGTCACCCATGGAACCGAGTTTGGGGATTTTCTTAACGAACTAGTTTGGGTCGGGGGATGGTCTGCGCCACAGATCTGTACACAGAATCTGGCGACAATATGATCTTTGCCTAACAGGAAAAAGTCAAATTTTTGCTTTTCCGGGAGCGAGCCTCGCCAGCAGGGGATCAATGGTCTCACTACGTGCCTCTTCATAAAAGAACAAGTGCTCTGGGCTTCCCATCTCCCCCAAAGAACAGGCGCAAAGTCTCTGAGCATATGGGACTTTTTTAAAGGATCCTTCCAGGACCAGCGAGGGCAGAGCCGAGCTTCTGGGGGCGCTGGGTATGTTTAGCCTGGAAAAGAGGAGACTGAGAGGAGATCAGATAGCCACCTCCAAATATCTCAAGGGCTGTCACATGGAAGGAGCCTGCTTGTTTACTCCTGCTCCAGAGGGTAGGACTCGAACCCATGGCTTCAAGCTACAAGAAAAGAGGTTCTGACTCAATATCAGGGGGGAAAAAACTTTCTGAGCAGCCAAAACGGATTCCCACGAGAGGTGGCGGACTCTCCTTCCTTGGAGGTTTTTAAGCAGAGGTTGGACGGCCGTCCATCATGGATGCTTTAGCTGAGATTTCTGCATTGCAGGGGGTTGGACTAGATGACCCCTGGGTGTCCCTTCCAACTCTAGGACCTCAGGAATTCCCAGATTAACAGCCCAGAGGGGGACGTGTGGAGGAACCCTGACCATCTGCGTAGGACCATTTGACCAGGATGGGTGGGATGGTGGGGGGAGAGGGACCCCCCCAGCTGCTCCTCACCTGCCTGCCTTTTATACACTCCCTTTATTAGCTGGGGAGGTTTCCCCCTGCAAAAGCCCACTGCCCAGACTTGCACTGTCCTTCCACCCACGACCCTCGCCCCTCCCCCATTCTGCACCCACCAAATGCTGCTCCTCCAGGGGAAGTGTGGGGCGGTGGGTTTGGCAGGCAGGAAGTGAGTGCCCACCCTCTTTAGGAGCCTCTCTAGGAAGTCGGGCGCTCTCTTTGCCTTAACCCTTCATCCCCTCCCCACCCTCTTCTCCATCATCCAAAGCTCAAGAGAAGGCGGTTCCTTTCCTCCTCTTGCCAAGCAAGAGAATTTCAGGGGCAATTCTTCAGCAGGAGCTGTCTGAAAAACAGAGGCTTCTGCGCCTCCTTTGCTGTTTGTCAAGGCTAGATCTACTCAGAGTAGACCTATTGCAATGAATCTGTCTGCAAAACAGAGGCTTCTGCGCTCCCCTTGCTGTTTGTCAAAGCTAGATCTACTCAGAGTAGACCCATTTCAATGAATCAAGTTTGCAGCCACGCTTACTCGAAAGTAAGCCCCGTTTAATTAAAGGGTTTAGGAGCGCGCGCGCACTCTGTTCCTTCTGCCTTGGGAGACAATGCAAGAGTGCGCTCCCCTGCGAATATTTTCTTTTTGGACTGCAACTCCCATCAGCCCCTGGGCACCACGTGCTGGCTGGGAGCTGATGGGAGTTGTAGTCCAACCCCCCCCCCAACAATCACGGAAGGGGATCAAACCCTTGTAAAGCCGACGGCGCTCTGTGGACTTTGCAGGACTCCTGGCAACACTAAATCGGCGCAGGCTGCTGGAAGGCGCGTGTATTTGCGTGTCCAGCAACATCCTGCAGCAACGCAGCTGCCCCTCCAGGTTATAAAGGGTTAAAGCACTTTGCTTTTATTCCTAGAAAGGGCACTTACTGGGTGTGTGTGTGTGGGGGGGGAGGAGGTGTCACTTCCTCCTACATTTGGAGAAAACCTGGGAGGAGTCTGGCGCCTGGAGGAGGAGGAGGAGGGTGGTGGTCCTTCCCCACTGGTAAGAATGGGGTGGGCGGGTGGGCGAGGAATCCCTCCAGACTGGCAAGGTGGGTGCCAACTCCCTGGGACCCTGGGTGCCCGAGCACCCACAATAAAATCCCGCACGCTGCAGGGCACCCACGGCCCCGGGCACCCACGATCGCGGGGCCAACCTGGCCCTCCTGGAAGTGTTTTGTGGGTGCAATGGATCAGGGGGCAGGCTGCCTGCTTTGCGCGCACACAAGGCCCCCCCAGATTGGATCTGGCTTGCAAAAAGCGCCCTTCCCCACGGGGGCAGGAGACGGGGGCTGGGAAAGCGCTTCCTAGGACCGATGCGTCTCCGCCTGTAGTTTGCTGCTTTGTTGTTGTTTAGTCGTTTCGTCGTGTCCAACTCTTCGTGACCCCCTGGACCAGAGCACGCCAGGCCCTCCTGTCTTCCACTGCCTCCCGCAGTTTGGTCAGACTCATGTTTGTAGCTTCAAGAACACTGTCCCACCATCTCGTCCTCTGTCGTCCCCTTCTCCTTGTGCCCTCCATCTTTCCCAACATCAGGGTCTTTTCCAGGGAGTCTTCTCTTCTCATGAGGTGGCCAAAGTATTGGAGCCTCAGCTTCAGGATCTGTCCTTCCAGTGAGCACTCAGGGCTGATTTCCTTCAGAATGGATCGGTTTGATCTTCTTGCAGTTCATGGGACTCTCAAGAGTCTCCTCCAGCACCAGAATTCAAAATCTCAGCGGCAGAACAAAAAAAGGCCTCCATGCAAAGGGATCAGGATCCAGTCCTTGTCTCATTTAAACCCGATCCTCAAAGCAAAGTCGTAGGTAGCGCTCAGCACTGAGCGCAAGGACTAGCAACAGCTCCCCAGGATTTCACTCATCTTGTTTGTGAACTTGTGGGGGAGAATGCAGCAAGTTAAAAAACCCCCAAAACCAATAGAGAAATACGCCCCCCCGAAAAAAAACAAAACTGTAGTGTCACAGGCAGGAAGGACAAAAGTACAAAAGTACAGCACAGCTCCAAAAGGATAACAAAGTTTTAATGCATACAAAGGTTCTATTTACAAATAATAAAGATTCATAAAAAATGAAAGTATTCTCCACCTGTGAGTTCGAAAGATTGGATACTGCCAGGCATTTTGCATATACTGTTGGCACTGAGTGACAATGTGTCTTTATATTTGTATAAGATATAAAAATCATACCATATATGGAAAAAACCCCCAGGTCATTTGAGCTCTGACTTTTAGATACTTTTAGTTTATGATATATCTTGATTTCAGTAAGGGCAATTTGGCAAAAGCTTGAATACCAGCAATCCAAATTGTTAATATTAAAGGGCTTCCAGAATTTTTGATTCTTTGTTTTTTCTTTTGCCTTGTTATGGTGGCACGTTTGTTTGTTAATAAATCCCTTTTTCAAAAAGCAAGTGAAGAAAGCTTCATATCAGCCTGTGGCATCAATAAAAATACAGTACAGTTAATAAAAAGAACCCTTTCCAGGACTCAATCAGTGTTTAGCTGCTGGGTCATACAGGATTTTTCACCTAGATTTATTTATTTATTTTGTTAAATCCGTTGGAGAGGTGATGAATGTTTCTCAGTAAGATGTTTTGATCAAAGCCTGCTTCTGATTCCCAACGTATTGTATTCTTTTATCTGCAGGAAAAAAGCCTTGTAGGACTGCAAGGAACATGTGATGTGTCCCAAGAACGACTCTTTGTGAAGTTTGAGGAGAGGGCTTCTGTGCCCAGTCCTGCAATGGACATGCTTGGCCCAGTGGGGCAGAGATTAGGCAAAGGTTGTGATGCCGTCCAGGCTGGGAGTCCCAGGGAATTCTGGGAGAGAACAGTGCAGAAGATCCCGGGTAGGAAGGACTCTCTCATCTCTGACTTTCAGCGCCAGTGGTTCAGGCGCTTCCGTTACCAGGAGGCCAAAGGACCCCGAGAGGTTTGCAGCCGACTCCACCACCTTTGCTGTCAGTGGCTGAAGCCAGAGACACACACCAAGACTCAAATCCTGGACCTGGTGATCCTGGAGCAGTTCCTGGCTGTCCTCCCCCCGGAGATGGAGAGCTGGGTGAGGGAATGTGGAGCGGAGACCAGTTCCCAGGCGGTGGCCCTGGCTGAAGGTTTCCTTCTGAGCCAGGCAGAGGACCAGAAACAGAAAGAGCAGCAGGTGAGAGAGACAGTTTTCATCCCGGTTGTTTTTCAGGAGACACAGAAAGTGTTCAAAAGACTTTGCATATTGTGGAAGGGAAAGCCAAACCTTCACATTGTGATTAGGGCAAAAGTGTGCTCAAGACTCTTTATATATATCAATATATCGTCCAAAACTGGTTTGAAGGTCAATGATATTGGTTTCATAATTTTTGACCTGGCAATCTTATCATGAATCATGGTGTGTGTGTGTGTGCAAAAATCACAATGCGGGGAAAACTGTGAAGCCAGACAATGCCTCTACTTAGACATGCTATATCAGTATACAGTGGTATCTCGGTTAAGTACTTAATTCGTTCTGGAGGTCCGTTCTTAACCTGAAACTGTTCTTAACCTGAGATACCACTTTAGCTAATGGGGCCTCCTGCTGCTGCCACCGCGCGATTTCTGTTCTCATCCTGAAGCAAAGTTCTTAACCCGAGGTACTATTTCTGGATTAGCGGAATCTGTAACCTGAAGCGTATGTAACCCGAGGTACCACTGTACTGTGATGTTTTGCTGGTGATATATCGCAATGTTGAAGACCAGATGTCACCCAGCCCTAGTGGTTAGAGTGTTGGGACTAGAACCTGGGGGGACCAGGGTTCAAATCTCCTCTTGGCCATGAAGCTCACTTGGTGATCTGGGGCCTATCACTGCCTCTTAGCCTAACCTAAGGTTACCAGATTTTTTTCCAATGAATCCGGGGACACTTTTCAACTTCAGTGGATTTTCTATGGGGACTGATTTGTAAATCTGGGGACTGTCCCCAGGAAACAGGGACATCTGGTAACCTTAGCCTAACCTACCTCACAGGGTTGTTGTGGGAATTAAATGGGGGTGGGGAGAGGAACCATGCACTCAATCTTGAGCTCCTTGAAGAAAGAGCTGCAATAAATACGTAGTAACAACAATAATAGCAACAAAAATATTTACAACAATAATATGGTACTGCTTTAAAATAGTACCATAATTTCTAGCAATCAAAAAGATACATGGCCATACATCATTCTGTTATTCTGTGTGCCAACAATACTGGAGTTAGCAAAACATCTGCTGTGTGTCTGGTAAGGTAAAGGGACCCCTGACCATTAGGTCCAGTCGTGACCGACTCTGGGGTTGCGGCGCTCATCTCGCTTTATTGGCCGAGGGAGCCGGCGTACAGCTTCCGGGTCATGTGGCCGGCATGACTAAGCCGCTTCTGGTGAACCAGAGCAGCGCACGGAAATGCCGTGGAGCGGTACCTATTTATCTACTTGCACTTCGATGTGCTTTTGAACTGCTAGGTTGGCAGGAGCAGGGACTGAGCAACGGGAGCTCACTCCGTCGCGGGGATTCGAACTGCCGACCTTCTGATTGGCAAGTCCTAGGCTCCCGTGTCCCAGTGTGTCTGGTAGCAAACCATATATTGTTGCTCTTACAGCTTGAAATCCTGTGAATGGCACCTCCTCTCTGTGGAAAAGCTCCTCGGTGGCTGGGTTTATGGTTCTGTTGCAGGGGTGAGAAACCTTTGGCCCTCTAGGTATTGCTGAATTATGTCTCCCATCAGCTCCAGCGAGGGTGGCCAATGGCCAGGGAAGATGAGGTTCATTCAGCAACGTCCTGCAACTGCTCTTAACCCATCTCCCTCTTCTTTGTCTGGGATCTGGGCTCCTGTCTCAGGCTCAAGGCACCATCGTGGAGGTGGGCAATGAATCCCCTGAATCAAGGGAGAATCTGCCGGTAACCTTCCAGACGGCGCTATTTGGGGAAATTTCGCCGGATAATCAAACTCGGGACACGTCACTGGGTAAGGAAGGATTTTGAAAATCTGTTGCCGTATTTTGCCTTAGCTCATTATGTGTTGTACATCCCTCACAGAGAGGGATAGCTCAGTTGGTATTATTATTATTATTATTTTATTATTAGTTAAATTTGAGTATCGCCCTAGATCTCTGGGTGGTAGGGCATGAGCAAGATCTCAGAGTCATTGTTTCAACTACCACATTGGGCAAAAAATCCCTGAATTTCAGGGGGTTGGTCTAGATGACCCTCATGGTCCCTTCCAACTTTGCAGTTGTATGTTAAGCATTCTTTACTTTTAGGCTAAGATTCCCAATTCTGCAGGGGAAGGGCCTTCTGTTAAACAAATCCTCTTTATCACACCCCCTTTATCATTTTGGTTGCCCTTTTCTGAACCACCATCAGGAAATGTTTCATTATACACCTTTAGGCACCAGGCAGAAATGTTTCTTTTCAACTGAAAGCTTTCGCAGATGACTTAGTTTTGACGCTACAGGAGTCAGAATCTAGTACTAAAAGAGTATTAGAACTGATTCAAGAATTTGGTCATGTGGCAGGATTTAAGTTGAACAAGTTAAAAACTAAAGTTCTTGAAAAAAACTTAACACCGGTTGAGAAAGAGAGGTTTCAGCAGGAGAAAGGCTTAACATTGGTTAAGAAAGTAAAATACCTGGGGATTAATATGACTGCTAAGAACTTAAACTTATTTAAAGACAACTATGAGAAATGTTGGTCAGAAGTGAAAAAGGATTTAGAAATATGGTCGAATTTGAAGCTTTCCTTGTTGGGTCGAATTGCTGTTATAAAGATGAATGTGTTGCCAAGAATGTTATTTTTGTTTCAATCATTGCAAATTTTGGACAAAATGGATTGTTTCAAGAAGTGGCAGAAAGACATTTCTAGATTTGTCTGGCAGGGCAAGAAGCCCAGAATAAAATTTTAAATACTAACTGATGTAAAGGAAAGAGGTGGATTTGCCCTGCCAGACCTTAAACTTTATTATGAATCAGCAGCATTCTGCTGGTTGAAAGAATGGCTGCTTCTTGAGAACACAGACATTTTGGATTTAGAAGGCTTTAATAACGTTTTTGGATGGCATGCATATCTGTGGTATGACAAGGTCAAAGCACATAAAGCATTTAAAAACCATATTGTCAGGAAAGCATTGTTTAATGTCTGGATAAGATATAAAGACTTACTTGAAAATAAAACCCCAAGGTGGTTGTCACCGATGGAAGCAAAGGCTCAGAAAAAGCTCAATATGGAGGCCAAATGGCCGAAATATTGGGAAATTTTGGAGCAAGAAGGAGACAAATTGAAATTGCAGAGTTTTGAGAAACTAAAAGATAAAGTGCGAGACTGGCTTCACTATTATCAAATAAGGGAGGCTTACAATTTGGACAAAAAAATTGGCTTCTAGGTGGAGAAATCAAAATTGGAAACAGAACTGTTAGATCCCAAAACAAAGATACTTTCTAGAATGTATAACTTGCTGTTAAAATGGAACACTCAGGATGAAACGGTTAAATCTGCTATGATTAAATGGGCACAAGATGTTGGACATAACATTATGTTCGCTGACTGGGAACAGTTGTGGACCACAGGTATGAAATTTACAGCATGTAATGCCCTAAGAGAGAATATTATGAAAATGATATACAGGTGGTACATGACACCAGTCAAGCTTGCAAAAATCTATCATTTGCCCGATAATAAATGTTGGAAATGTAGAGAAAGCGAAGGTACATTCTTTCATCTTTGGTGGACGTGCCCAAAGATTAAGGCTTTCTGGGAGATGATCTATAATGAAATGAAAAAGGTATTTAAATATACCTTCCTGAAGAAACCAGAGGCCTTTCTCTTGGGCATAGTCGGCCAATTGGTGCCAAAGAAGGATAGAACTTTCTTTATGTATGCTACAACAGCAGCAAGAATACTCATTGCAAAGTATTGGAAGACACAAGATTTACCCACCCTGGAAGAGTGGCAGATGAAGGTGATGGGCTATATGGAACTGGCGGAAATGACTGGCAGAATCCGAGACCAGGGAGAAGAGTTGGTGGAAGAAGATTGGAAGAAATTTAAAGACTATTTGCGGGAACATTGTAAAATTAATGAATGTTAAAATGATGTTGGATTGAAATTAAGTGGCATTAGCAACAAGGTTAATAAGAATATGTAAAAATGGATTGATAACGGATGAAAATATATAGTTATAATATGTTGAGATAGAGAGTTAAGATAAATGAAAGAGGGTAAGGATTTGCTGAACTGACTATGTGAACGGGAATACAAAAAAGGGAGGTGCGAGGAGGTCAGGGAAATAAGCAAATGAAATTTAAGATATGAAAAAAAATGGATTTGTTTTTAATTTTTCCTATTTACTTTTTCTGTATTTTGTATTTTTTTTCCCTCTATGTATTTTTGTATTTTTTGTATTTTTCTTTTTTCTCTTGCTCTCTTTTTATTCTGTAAATTTCTGCTTTTTGTAAAATTCTAATAAATATCTTATAAAAAAAAGAAGAAATGTTTCTTTTCAACTGGGCCTTTGGTTGATCTGATTTACATCCTATGCCCTTTTAAAATGGTTTTTTTTGGGGGGGTTGTTGTTTTATTTTCATTAGGTATTTTGTGGTATTATATATTGATTTTGTTCTGTGAATTGCATTGAGACCCCTGGGTATAGGGCAGTATATAAATTCAATTAATAATAATAATAATGATGATGATGTTGTCCTCAACTGAAAAAGAGGTTTTCCACACTGACTTTAAATGCTGGGTTTTCATTCCAACCTCTCACCCTCCTTACCGCCCTTGTTTCCCCCAACAGGGAATGGAATAACATCGCGGAAGCTCCCTACGACATCACCTTTTCACAGCGGAGCAGAAATAGACCCCGAGCAACCGACTGAGGTAGGAAAAGGAGATCATTGGCAACTTCGTGGTGGGGCTTAGAGCAAGCAATCTGTTCCTCTTCTAAGGGAACTCTGGAAATTGTAGGCCTGTGAAGAAAAGTTTAACAGCACTAAGCAGTCTTAGCAGACTACAATTCCAGGAAGGATTTGGGGGAAGCTGTGGTGCGGATGAGGCCTGACTGGCCGTGGCCTTCCAGGGTTTACAGTCTCCCCCAACCCCGCCTGGAGATTCTGGGGATTGAACCCGGAAGCTTCTGCATGCCACGCAGAAACTACCACTGAGCTATGGAGTAGGATTTACACGTCCTTTAAAGGTAAAGGGACCCCTGACCATTAGGTCCAGTCGTGGCTGACTCTGGGGTTGTGGCGCTCATCTCGCTTTACTGGCCGAGGGAGCCGGTGTACAGCTTCCAGGTCATGTGGCCAGCATGACTAGGATGCCTCTGGCGAACCAGAGCAGCGCACGGAAACGCCGTTTACCTTCCCGCCAGATTGGTATCTGTTTATCTACTTGCACTTTGACGTGCTTTCGAACTGCTAGGTTGGCAGGAGCAGGGACCATTCAACGGGAGCTCACCCCATCGCGGGGATTCGAGCCGCGACCTTCTGATCGGCAAGTCCTAGGCTCCATGGTTTAACCCACACATCCTTTAGTTCTCTGTTAATGTGAGATGTTTTCTTCTTCTTCCTCCAGGTTCTAGTGTCCTTTGAGGAGGTGGCTGTGTATTTCACCAATGAGGAGTGGGCTTTGCTGGATTCGAGCCAGAAGGCCCTGCATAGGGAAGTCATGCTGGAGAATTCCCGGAGCATGGCCTCACTCGGTAAGGACCCTTCTTTTGTTTTACAAACCTGAGTAGAGCCTGGCTGGTGGACCCAGCCAACTCCGAGGGCCTTCTGGTGGTTCCCTCACTGTGAGATGTGAAGCTACAGGGTACCAGGCAGAGGGCCTTCTTGGTAGTGGCACCCGCCCTGTGGAACACCCTCCCATCATTTGTCAAAGAGATGAAGAACTACATAACTTTTAGAAGACATCTGAAGGCAGCCCTGTATCAGTATGCTGGGCCCGGGGGTAACCCGTGAAACGTGGTCCAGGACCGGTACAAAATCCGAAGGTTCCGCTAGGAGTCAGTCCGACAGGGCCAAGGCAGGACACGAGGCAGGAAACCAGGCAAGGACAGGTGCAGGATCTGGCATACAGCAATGTTGCTCCCGCAACCTGGGGCGGGGTCCGACAGTCTTTTATCTTTGTCGGGGTAACGGCCGGTCCTGATCCCCCAGTGACCCACTTCCCTGTTTCGCCCGAAGGCAAGCACTCCTCCTGCAAGTACTCAGGTCTCTCCTTCTCTCAGACCTTAGTCTCTGCAGCTCGGGAGACGTCGGTGAGTTACTAGACCCAGGGGCCGCCTCAGCCTCCCCTGACCCAGCCGGTAGTGGAGAAGCTGTAAGCCCAGCTGAAGGCAACGAGGTAATCCCCGCAGCTGGAGCTGGGGCAGGCTCAGGCCCCTGACTCGGCCCAGCTGGTGTTTGTTGCAGGGGAACAGACTGGGCAGACTGGGACTCTTCAGGATCAAGCCCCAGACTTGGTTCAGATGATGCCTGAGGCAACGGATCTGGTGTAGACTGAGACTCCTCTGGTTCTGAGTCCAAGTCCAAGTCCCAGGCCATCACAGTCAGGAAGTTTTTAATGTTTGATGTTTTGCTATGTTTTTATATATGCTGCAATCTGCCCAGAGTGTCTGGGGAAACCCAGTCCGATGGGCAGCATAGAAATTATTATTATTATTATTATTATTTTATTATTATTATTTGTCTACTCCAGCATCCTGTTGTCACAGGTGCCAGACAGATGCCCCAATAGGAAGCCCACAACAACTCTCTCCCTACTTGTGATTCCCAACAACTGTTATTCAAAAATATTTACTTCCTCTGGAGGTAGAACATAGCTATTGTTGTTAGTAACCATCATGGCTAGTTGCTGTTGATAGCCCATGAATTTGTACAATCCCCTTTTGAAGCCATCCCCTTCTGTGGACACCAGTGGCTCCTGGGGAATTGGGTTCCATAGTTTGACTATGTGCTCTGTGAAGAAGTCATTTGAGTTATCTGTCCTCAATTGTCCAACATTGGACTCCCCCGGGAGGTTTTGGACTCTCCTTCCTTGGAGGTGTTTAAGCAGAGGTTGGATGACCACCTGCCATGGATGCTTTAGCTGAGATTCCTGCACTAGATGATTCTGGGGGTCCCTTCCAACTCTACAATTCTGAACGATTATCCAAGCCTTCCCTTAAAAATAAAGTACAGTGAGGGAAAAAAGTAGTTGATCCCCTGCTAAATTGGCCCCTTTGCCCTCTGACGAAGAAATGACCAGGCCATAATTTTAATGGTAGGTTTATTGTAGCTGTGAGAGACAGAATAACAACAGGACCATTACAATTATGGACTGGTCATTTCTTCATCAGAGGGCAAAGGGGCAAATTTAGCAGGGGATCAAATACTTTCCCCTCTCACTGTAAGATTCCAGTCCTCATGCTTCTAAATCGCGTGTAGGGAACCTTTGGCCCTCTGGATGTAGCTGAACTACAATTCCCATCAGGCCTAGCAAACATGACCAATGGCCAGGAGTAATGGGAATTGTAGTTCAGCAACCTCTGGAGGACTACAGGTTCCCCATCTCTGGTTTAGAGTATTAGATTAGCTTTAATTCAGCAGGGTGTGTGGGTGTGTCTGTGTGAAGCAGAGCCACACATGTATTACTTCTCCACAACAATGCACTGGATGCCATCCATAATCAAAAGCTTATTTTCTTTCTGGTGCTGTTAATGGATTTCTCTCTTCCAGCTGAAGGGTGGGATAATAAGGATGACGACGAACTCTGTGCAACACCATCGGAGAGAAACAAGCTTCAAGACATGGATGAGAACTTCGGAGATCAAGAAGGACCAAATAAGCAAGAAGAAAACCAAACCAGGAAGTGGGGGAATAAATCTTTGCCTGGGCGGAACTTTGATGAAATCCCAGTTCAGCAGCAGAGACGAAAAGGAAAGAAAAAGAATGTCTGCTCGCTGTGTGGGAAAGTCTTCAGCCGCAAATCACACTTCAATGTCCACATGAGGATCCACACAGGCCAGAAGCAGCATAAGTGTTTGGACTGCGGAAAGAGCTTCCGGCAGAGAGCGCATCTCACTTCCCACCAAAAAATCCACACGGGAGAGAGGCCTTATAAATGCTTGCAGTGCGGGAAGAGCTTCAGGGAACGTGCGCACTTCACCGTACATCAGAGAATCCACACAGGGGAAAAACCCTTCCAGTGTTCGGAGTGCGGAAAGAAGTTCACTAGGAGCACAAACCTCACTTCCCACCTGAGAAAACACACGGGAGAGAAACCCTATAAATGCCCGGAGTGCGGAAAGAGCTTCAGGCAGCTTGCGTACCTTACTTCACACCAGAGAATCCACACCGGAGAAAAACCGTATCAGTGTTCGGTGTGTGGAAAGAGCTTCAACAGGAACACAAACCTTACCGCCCATCTGAGAAAACACACGGGAGAGAAACCCTATAAGTGCGCCGTATGCAGTAGGAGCTTTTGTGATAAATCAGGCTTCAATATACACCAGCTGATTCATTCAAAGGATAAGCCGCATAAATGTTTGGTGTGTGGGCGAAGCTTTATTCGGCGTTCGCAGCTTACTTCCCATGAAGGAATCCATACGGGGGAGAAGCCGTATAAATGCTTGGTGTGTGGAAAGAGCTTCCACCGGAGCTCCAACCTTACTTCCCATCAGAGAATCCACGCAGGAGAGAAACCGTATAACTGCTCGGAATGTAGCAAGAGCTTTTACGACAGATCGCGCCTCCTTATTCACCAAAGGACTCACACGGGCGAAAAACCGTATAAATGCCCGGAGTGTGGAAAGAACTTCAAGTGGCATGCAAACCTTGCTTCTCATCAAAGGACACACGGAGGAGAAAAGCCCTATAACTGTGTGGAGTGTAGCAAGAGCTTTTATGACCACTCCCACCTTCTTACACACCAAAGAATCCACACGGGAGAGAAACCTTATCAGTGCTTGGTGTGTGGAAAGAGCTTCAGCCAGAGCTCGAGCCTTACTTCCCACCTGAGAGTCCACACAGAAGAGAAACCCTATCAGTGCACGGAGTGCGGAAAGAACTACACTCAAAGAAGAAACCTGATCAGACACCAGAAAATCCACTCGGGAGAAAAAACATACCAATGCCTGGAATGCGGAAAGAGCTTTTATGATAAGTGTATGCTTAAGAGACACCAAAGAACTCACAGAGGGGGCAGTGAACCCATCATGTCTTGGAGTGTTGAAATGGCTTCCGATGGAGAACCGATTTTACTTCCCCTTGGTGGATTCACACCAGAAAAGCAGTATGTGATTTGAGACTGAGTAACCAATCCAACCTTAGGAGCACTAGAGAATTCATATTCGGCAGAGGCTTTCCCCTCCCTTCCCTGATAAATACTTGGGGTATTCTGTCACTGTTAGCTATATCGATGCACAATTATTGTTAAACTTTAATGCAGCTCTTATTATTCATTTCTAAGCCGCTTTATAGTTTTAAGGAAAAAAAAGTGGTTTACGACACATTAAAATATCAAATTATAAAAAACCCAGAATAAAACATTACTGAAGATATTTATACAGTGGTACCTTGGGTTAAGAACTTAATTCGTTCCGGAGGTCCGTTCTTAACCTGAAACTGTTCTTAACCTGAGGTACCACTTTAGCTAATGGGGCCTCCTGCCGCCGCCACGTGATTTCTGTTTTCATCCTGAAGCAAAGTTCTTAACCCGAGGTACTATTACTGGGTTAGTGGAGTCTGTAACCTGAAGCGTCTGTAACCTGAAGCATCTGTAACCCGAGGTACCACTGTGCATTCAAAGCAACATAATTAACAGGAATCTTAAAAAATTCAAAATAGAGCATTACAAAGGAGGTCAACTACAGAATGCACATTGAACACAGTAAAGTCTGAGAGCAGGGTCCTTATTTTGTGACTTTGCAGTTGTAACCTCTCGTAGCCTGCAGGGTGCTTATCCCTCGCACCCATGGCCCAATAGCAGGAGGATGCAGGTAAGGAGGACCAGGGAAAGAAAGTGCCTTCCAGTTGTGGGCTGTGGAAGAAAATTCCCTTTGGAGGTTCATCAGGGAGGCTCAAACCAGATTCCCATTTAGTCAGACTTTTATTCAGCAATGCATTACTGGGCAGAGCCCAAAGAATCTGTGAGAACAAATCCATTAGCATTGCAACCCCCAATACAGGAAAAAAACACGTGAAAAACACTGTTCAACATTCTCCGCAACAACCTTCTGCCACCCCACTATCTCTCATCCAACCATAGTCCTTGAAAACACAGTTCCTCAACCCAAACTTTTTTTTTTTGCTGTACATGTGGACCCCTCCTTACACCTTATCTGAATCAGCTTTCCACTCCAGCAGTCAATTGGACTGGCTCTTAACAGCTTTGTGGTCAGGCCATGCCATTACGTGACTACGCTGGCCTGACGGATAATTGGCTTTGCAGAATTTCTACCTCGCTATTCCCTCCCCGACTCTATTGCCCTTTCCTACCACCCTCACATTGGGACGCGAGTGGCGCTGTGGTCTAAACCATAGAGCTTAGGGCTTGCCGATGAGAAGGTAGGCGGTTCGAATGCCCGCGATGGGGTGAGCTCCCGTTTTTCGGTCCCTGCTCCTGCCAACCTAGCAGTTCGAAAGCACGTCAAAGTGCAAGTAGATAAATAGGTACTGCTCTGGTGGGAAGGTAAACGGCATTTCTGTGCGCTGCTCTGGTTCGCCAGAAGCGGCTTAGTCATGCTGGCCACATGACCTGGAAAAACTGTCTGCGGACAAATGTCTGCTCCCTCGGCCTATAGAGCGAGATGAGCGCCACAACCCCAGAGTCGTCTGCGACTGGACCTAATGGTCAGGGGGTACCTTTACCTTCACCTTACCACCCTCACAGCCGCCACATCCTCACAGTGAGTGGTGAAGTTCAGCACTACCATGTGACCCATTTCCCATTTCCACAAGGAGGGTGTGGGACGCAGTTATGCTAGAAAATAAGATAATTTAATAGGCTTACGCTCGGGGTAGGGGGCCTGCCAACAGAGGAGTCCATATTGTGTAGGCAGAGAAAAAGCAGTCCACCCTCCTACTTCAGCTTTTCTGTATTAATTGTTCTACGTAGAGTCCTCATGCTGCGCATAGCAAGGAAATAAAACTTCATGCTTTGCAGGGGTGAGAATTTAGCATAGGGAGAGGAGGTTCTGTGTATGGGTAAAAGTTTCCTGTAATGCCAACAGTGCAATCCTAGCGTCTCTACTCAGAATTCCCCTTAGTGGGGCCTCCTCCCAAGTAAGTGGCTATTGGATTGCAGCCCAAAAGGGTTGGGGGGGGGCCGTTGCTTTAGGCAAGGCTACTCACTGCAATTATCAAACATGAAAGTGAAGAGACTGAAGGATCATCAGGTGTTCCGGTGTCTGCGGATGACCCTGCTGCATGAACCTGGCGTTCCATTTCTCAAGGATCTTCTGATGAGCCTGCCACGGCTTGCAATAGAATTGTCAAATCGTTGAGTTGGAAGGGACCTTGAGGATCATGTAGTCCAAACTTCTGCAACACAGGAATATGCATCTGAGGAGCTTGTTAGGCGCCGAAGTCAGCAGGTCTTTGAAACACAAATAAGCTATGTTTATCGGCACTTGATATTCCTAATAAGTGGATTTATTCAGCAGCTGTTTTCATCAGGGTAATGGAGAGATGAAACTACATGGCTCTCCTGAGAGTCTAATTATGGTTGCCTGAACTTGCTCTTCCCCTTTTCCCTCCCAGTCCACTTTTGTGTTGTGTCTCTTTGATTGTGAGCTGAGGGCAGGATCTGTCTTCTCCTTGATATTTGTGAGTCAATCTTGGGAGCTTACTTGTGGAGCAGGATTAAAATGCCAATAATGATTAAGCATGCATATATGTATATATACATTGATAAACCTCTCTTTTTAACTTTTTCAAAAAAAAATTGAGGGGACACAATAAAGTTTTGAAAATCTTTCTGTTGCCCTACTGTGTCTAACATGTTGAGCGTTCTTTTTAGGTTGCATTGCCCATTACTGCTGGGGAAAGACATTTTGTGAGATAAATCCTCTCACCCATAAGTGCAGACGGGAGACAGTGGTCCTTTCCCCACGCATGCAGAAGTATAAATAGCAAGGGGGATGGTGGATAAGTGCCAGTCTCCCTTTTCTGGGCAAGGTTCTGAAGCGAGTGGTCGCAGAGAAGATCCAGGCGCTTTTGGAAGAAACTGATTTTCTGGATCCATTTCAATTGGGGTTTAGGCCCAGTTTTGACACAGAAACTGCTTTGGTCACCCTGTATGATGACCTCTGTCAAGAGAAAGACAAGGGAAATATGTCCCCGTTGATTCTTGACCTCTCAGCAGCTTTTGATACCATTGACCATGCTATCCTTCTGGAGCGACTTTCTGAACTAGGGGTGGGTGGCACCACTCATGAGGTGGTCTCCTGGCCTGTAATAATTCAACGGATCAGATTCCATATTTAGGTTCAATGGGCATTTAGATTTCAGCATCTTACTAGCTCCATGGGGCATTAGAAGCACAAATAGCAGCAGCAGCAATATCCTGGCTATGTCTGCAAGAGTGATAAACTCTTGTGACAACAGTAACATTAGAAGCACAGCTGGACCTTTACAGTACAGTGGTACCTCTGGTTACGTACTTAATTCGTTCCGGAGGTCCGTACTTAACCTGAAACTGTTCTTAACCTGAAGCACCACTTTAGCTAATGGGGCCTCCTGCTGCTGCCACGCCGCTGGAGCACGATTTCTGTTCTCATCCTGAAGCAAAGTACTTAACCTGAAGCACTATTTCTGGGTTAGCAGAGTCTGTAACCTCAGGCTTCCAATATTTATGACCCAGTTCTCGCAGGCTTGTGACAAGAAGTTACCTCATTCTGCCTGTGATTCTGATGTTTATGTTATTTGTGGACTCAAAGGCCCTTGTTGAGGAAATCCTTGGACTACATAAATTATCAAAATTATGATTTTGATAATTATAGGGTTAAGAAGGTCCACCTCCTCTGCAACTCCCTGGAATCGGTGTGTGACTCAATGGGCAGCTGCAGAGCCAGAGTAAAGCATGTTTGTGAGAACTCAAAGATGGGACTCTCAATCTGGGCCCTGCTAAACGTGAGGAAACATTAACTTCAGTAAAGTCCAGGAAATTATAAAATAGCTATGATGGATCAAGACGAGCAAGGCAGGACATGATAGAGGTTGATAAACTCCAGTACGGTGTAGATAATATGGATAGGAAAAAGTTTTTCTCCCGTGCAGGTGTTAGTGGAGTTAGGGGTAGATTCTTGAAGATGTGGAACCTTCTGAAGTGATTCTCACTGCTAGCAAATGAAGTTTTCAGCTGTTGAGGTTCTATTGCTCTTTGAACCACAGTCAGCATTTTAAGACAATATATATTTCCACCAGTTCTGGTCAGTGAAATGGACATTTTCAGTAACAAGTCCATCAGATGTTGCAGGAGTGAATTGGCCAGTGACGTTACCCTGGATGAATGCAGATGTATCATTGTGACATCAGTGTATGATGTCACAGACAGAATGAGCTTCAAACCCCAGCAAAGTGAGAGACAGTTAACAGTCAGACCCAGGCTTAACGCTTTGGGTATTCGTGGCAGATGATGAAAAGGTAAAACATCGGGGCTATGGTATCTTTTACCAAAGGTTACAGTTGTCTAGAGAGCAAAAATGCATTAGATGGATGAAACAATAATATAGGGGCACAGCAGAATATGAACTATATACCTGCTGAAGGTCCTGGGTTCAATTTGTGACATCTACAAATCATCCTGAAGCCTTTGGGGCAGAGGCAGGACTGGGGAAAAACATGTTTGTAAGAACTTGCTGATAGGCTTGTCAGTCTGTGACTTGCTAGGCCTGAGGAAGAAACAATTTCAGAAAACTTCAAGGAACAGCAGAGAAGTCAAGAGGGATGAAGGCAAATAAGGTGAGACGTCATGGTGTGGAGGAAATAGGCAATTTTTTCCCTTCCTCTCGCTGAATAATACTTGAAGTTTGGATCATCCAGTGCTGCTGAATGTTAGAAGATTAAGGACAAATTAAATACCATAAGCTTACCCAGTGCAGGTCAGTGAAATGGACATCTTCGGTAAGAGGTCTATCAGAGAGAAACATGACTGCAGTGCCTCTTCACTTCACTTTCATCATTCATTACTAGTTCCTTTCACAATTTTATTTTTTATCTATGCTTCTTTGATTACATGCATAACAAGGTCTGAACCAAGATTGAAATAGGTCAAGGTAATAGTTTGACCTCAGGTGGTCCCATCCATGTGATCTCCCAACTGTTGCCCTGCTTGACGTATTAAAGCTTGTCAAGGGGGTATGAGTGGGTGGAATCAAGAGTAGTCAATGCATCCTCAAGAAAAAGGACAGGCCTGGCTGTCTTGAAATATGTGGTGGCTTTATGCCTCCTGAAATTTTCCAACATGAGCTTATTGGTTTATGATTACCACTACTAAGTGATAGCTAGTACTGGTTGTTTGGGAAGTGTAAATGATGGAGAGGATTATGGCAGAACATTTGCGAACATAGATTCTATGACCTAGGAGCATTTGTAATTCTCCTGCCACCAACCAGGGTGGAGTCCATCTTTACAACATCATATTTTATGTGAAGCCAATAATCTTCAAAGAAGCTACAAATCAGACACTACCACCTTCACTTTTTGTAGTTAGATGTGCCTTTGTGTTCAGATCAGGCCTGAGTATGATAATGTAGCACTTGGGAAGGAAGATGCAGCCCAGAAGCCCAGCACTGGATGCCAATATAGTGAAGACCTGCACAGCTACCATGAACTTCCCTTTGGTGCTCAGGTAGGTGGGAACAAAAGATACCCAAACACTGCAGAAGACCAGCATGCTGAAGGTGATCAGCTTGGCTTCATTGAAGGACCCGGGAAGCTTTCTGGCTAGGAAAGCCACAGTGAAGCAGATGGAAGCCAGGAAGCCCATGTAGCCAAGGACAGTGTAGAACATGGCAACAGATCCCTCATTGCATAGAAGGATGATCTCTCTAGCTTGGGAGTGCATGTCGGAGTCTGGGAAGGGTGGGGAGATTCCCAGCCAGATGCTGCAGATGACAATTTGGATACCGGAACAGGAAAGGACAATGGAGTTGGTCAGACTCTTCCCCAGCCATCTCCTCACCTTGTTCCCTGGCTTTGTGGCCAGGAAGGCCAGCACCACAGTGATGGTTTTTGCCAAAACAGAAGAGACAGCAACTGAGAAGATGATGCTGAAGGCTGTTTGTCGGAGAAGGCAGGTCACTTTCCTTGGCCGGCCGATGAACAGGAAGGAGGACAAAAAGGAAAGCAGGAGGGAGCTGAGGAGTATATAGGATAAGTCTCGATTGTTAGCTTTGACTATGGGAGTTTCCTTGTATTTAACAAAGATTCCTTTCACAATGCCAGTGGTCAAGGACAAGAAGAGAGCAAAGGAAACCAGCACAATCCCCAAGGGTTCTTCATAAGTGAGAAATGTTATAGTCTTGGGGACACATTTGTTTCGCGCTTGATTTGCATGCTGATCTTCTGGGCATCTGACGCAAATCTTTGCATCTGAAGAGAAGAAGAATGACTTCAGAATTACTAACAAAACTCTTACATCCATACCTGTCTGTTTTCTGCCCTGGTGATGGGGTGTGCATTTGAGGTGTCAGGAAAATACAGTCTTTAGCAAGGTGTGCTGGGAAGAATAAGGAAGAGAACAAGGAGGTACCCATTTTGGCTAGGCTGGCTGAAGATTGGTTGGGAGAGATTTCTTCCACTCAAGTAATAATAATAATAATAATAATAATAATAATAATAATAATAATAATTTATTATTTATACCCTGCCATCTGGCTGGGTTTCCCCAGCCACTTTGGGCGGCTTCCATAGAAACCAAAAAGACACTAAAATATCACAGATTAAAAACTTGCCTGAAAAGGGCTGCCTTAAGATGTCTTCTGGATGTCAGGTAGTTAGTTATTTATCGCTTTGACATCTGATGGGAGGGCGTTCCACAGGGCGGGCGCCACTACCGAGAAGGCCCTCTGCCTGGTTCCCTGTAGCTTTGCTTCTTGCAATGAGGGAACCGCCAGAAGGCCCTCGGCGCTGGACCTCAGCGTCCGGGCAGAACGATGGGGGTGGAGACGCTCCTTCAGGTATACTGGGCCGAAGCCGTTTAGGGCTTTAAAGGTCAACACCAGCACTTTGAATTGTGCTCGGAAACGTACTGGGAGCCAATGTAGGTCTTTCAAGACCGGTGTTATGGGGTCTCGGCGGCCACCCCCAGTCACCAGTCTAGCTGCCGCATTCTGGATTAGTTGTAGTTTCCGAGTCAACTTCAAAGGTAGCCCCACGTAGAGCGCATTGCAATAGTCCAAGCGGGAGATAACTAGAGCATGCACCACTCTGGCGAGACAGTCCGCGGGCAGGTAGGGTCTCAGCCTGCGTACCAGGTGGAGTTGGTAGACAGCTGCCCTGGATACAGAATTGACCTGCGCCTCCATGGACAGCTGTGAGTCCAAAATGACTCCCAGGCTGCGCACCTGGTCCTTCAGGGGCACAGTTACCCTATTCAGGACCAGGGAGTCCTCCACACCAGCCCACCCCCTGTCCCCCAAAAACAGTATTCTGTCTTGTCAGGATTCAACTTCAATCCATTAGCCGCCATCCATCCTCCAACCGCCTCCAGGCACTCACACAGGACCTTCACCGCCTTCACTGGTTCTGATTTGAAAGAGAGGTAGAGCTGGGTATCATCTGCATATTGATGGATACCCAGTCCAAACCCCCTGATGATCTCTCCCAGCGGCTTCATATAGATGTTAAAAAGCATGGGGGAGAAGACGGAACCCTGAGGCACCCCACAAGTTAGGGCCCAGGGGTCTGAACACTCATCTCCCACCACCACTTTCTGAACACGGCCCAGGAGGAAGGAGCGAAACCACTGTATAACAGTGCCCCCAGCTCCCAGCCCCTCTAGATGGTCCAGAAGGATGTTATGGTCGATTGTATCAAAGGCCGCTGAGAGATCCAGCAGAACTAGGAAACAACTCTCACCTTTGTCCCTAGCTCGCCGGAGATCATCAACCAGCGCGACCAAGGCAGTTTCAGTCCCATGATGAGGCCTGAATCCCGATTGGAAGGGATCCAAATGGTCTGCATCCTCCAGGCGTGCCTGGAGTTGTTCAGCAACCACGCGCTCAATCACCTTGCCCAAGAATGGAAGATTTGAGACTGGGCGATAGTTGGCTATACTGGCCGGGTCTAAAGATGGTTTTTTAAGAAGCGGTTTGATGACCGCCTCTTTCAGCGGATCTGGGAATGTTCCTTCACAGAGGGAACCCCGCAGAGCCCATCGCCCAGCCCTTCCCGGCTTGCTTTTATTAGCCAGGATGGGCAAGGATCAAGGAAACAGGTGGTTGGTTTCACGCGTCCAAGCAGCCTGTCCACATCCTCGGGGGTAATGGATTGAAATTGATTCCATGCAACTTGAGCAGACAGAGCTCTAGCACTCTCCCGCCCCAGCCCTGCTCCCACAGTGGTGTCTAGCTCCTTCCGAATATGAGTGATTTTATCTTCAAAAAACTTTGCAAAATCGTTGCAGGAGATCTTGGGGTCTTTACAAGGCCCCGGTGGTAAAGGTGGTTCCGTTAAATTGCGAACCACCTGAAAGAGTCTCCTGCTACTATTTTCTGCAGATGCAATAGAGACGGCGAAGAAGGTCTTCTTCGCCATCGCTATCGCCACATGGTAGGCTCGAGGTTGAGCTCTAACCTGTGTCCGGTCAGATTCGGAGTGAGTTTTCTGCCACCGACGCTCTAGCCGTCTCAGCGATTGTTTCATCGCCCTCAGCTCCGAAGAAAACCACGGGGCTGTCCGGGCTCCATGCAATCGGAGAGGGCGCTTCGGAGCCAGACAGTCGATAGCCCTGGTTAACTCCGCATTCCAGCGGGCCACCAGCGAATCAGCTGAAAGGCCATCAACATGGGATAAAGCATCCCCTACCACTATCTGGAAACCATTTGGATCCATTAAGTGGCAGGAGCGGACCATCTGAATTGGTCCCACCGCCCTGCAGAGGGGAAGGGTCGCGGAGAAGTCCAGTTGCACCAGGAAGTGATCTGACCATGGCACTTCTTTTGTTTCACTTTTACTTAGTGTCAGATCACCCATGTCACTAGAGGTGAACACCAGGTCTAAGGCATGTCCATGACTATGAGTTGGGCCAAAGTTATTCAGGGACAGCCCCATGGAGGCCATGCTTTCCATGAAGTCCCGAGCAGCCCCTTGTAAGGTCGTGTCGGCATGGATGTTAAAATCCCCTAGGACAACCAAACTAGGTGTCTCCAGGAGAAAATCCGCCACGACCTGAAGCAGCTCGGACAGGGAATCCTTGGTGCAGCGGGGAGGTCGGTACACCAAAAGGAATCCTGTACTGCCCCTATTGCCCAGCTTCCAGAACATGCACTCAGAAAACTGGATCTTCCCAGTAGGACGCCTGGTGCAAGCTAGTGACTTCCTAAAAATCACTGCAACCCCCCCTCCCCGCCCACATGACCTGGGTTGCTGTGCGTAAGAGAAACCTGGTGGGCAAGCAGCGGCAAGGACAGAAGAAGAAGAAGAAGAGTTTGGATTTGATATCCCGCCTTTCACTCCCTTTTTAAGGAGTCTCAAAGCGGCTAACATTCTCCTTTCCCTTCCTCCCCCACAACAAACACTCTGTGAGGTGAGTGGGGCTGAGAGACTTCAAAGAAGTGTGACTGGCCCAAGGTCACCCAGCAGCTGCATGTGGAGGAGCGGAGACGCGAACCCGGTTCCCCAGATTACGAGACTACCGCTCTTAACCACTACACCACACTGGCCCATCTGCTTCCTCCAACCAGGTCTCTGTCACACATGCCAGGTCAAATCCTCCATCCACAATCAGGTCGTGGATGGCAGTGGTTTTATTCATCATTGACCTGGCATTACACAGCAACACCTTCAGGTCATGTGGGTTTCCCCTGTTGATTCCAGTATCCATCTGGTCAAGGCCAGACCCGGAGGCAGGGATAGTCTTCAAACAACGAGTAAACCTGCCTCCTTGGTAATGACATGGTGTGGTCTTAGTGTAACTCCGCCTCCTGCCCATGATCACCGAGATCGGATGTCCCAGTGCTTCCCCCCCCCGTGGAACTTGTCCCAGCCATCGTGTTGTCTGGGGCCCCACTCCCAGGCAGCCCTGATCCCGCCCCTTAAAACAAAACACAAACTATACAGAACCAATAAAACAACAACAAAAAGAAAAAGGAACAGAACAATTATACTAAAATTAATCCCCAACCAAATATCCATCCATCCCACCCACCCCCAACAAAGGAAAAAAGGAAAAAAAGAAATAAAAATTTAAATTGCCACCGACTGCTTGAGGACATTTTAAAGCACATTAATCACCTGGAACAGGGAAGCAATGGCAGAACACTTCCCACACTTCCTCAAAAGTTTGTTCCAAATAAGGGCCTGGGCCACGCCCCCTGGGCCAGTTGGAAAAGGCCGTGAAGGGAGCAGGCCCTGCAGTCCTCACCCAGTCGATGGTCCAAGGCCTCACCCCAGCAGGAGTCCCTTTATAGCTGGGAGAGAGGGCCTGGGCCATGCCCCCTGGGCCAGTTGGAAAAGGCCCTGGAAGGGAGCAGGCCCTGCAGTCCTCACCCAGTCGATGTGCTGCACTGCTATAGTAAACAAGTCGCTCTTGATCATGTGCTAAGATCTGGACTTCCTCCATGCAGACTGAAGGTGTAAATATGTGAATAAATCATATTTCTTAAAGATACAGCAGTCTCCCCTGAGTCTTCAGTTCTCCAAAGGAGCACGGACCCTGTGTGACCCCTGGAATCCCACGATATCTTGCCTCTCCCTTTCTTCTGGAGTCACCCACCTTCCTGAGTGGAGATGGTCCCTTCTGCACAAGGAGCACAATCGTAGCAGCAAACGGCCTCCCCTTCTTTAGCCACTCTGGCATATCCAGGGCGACAGCTTTCGGTGCATCTTGAACGAGGCACAACCTAAAAACTAAGAAAAGGAGCATCCAAGGAGATCAACATAAAGCACAGACATCATCTGAAGGCTCTGACTAAAAACATGCTCAAATAAAAATCATTTTTAGAATACTGAGACCAGGTTAGAAAGCTTTAAAATGGGAGTGAGACTCTTCCAAATTTGGTAGAACTGTGGAGAACTCATTTTCTTTCTGACATAAAGTTTCATTTTTAATTGTTGAACGCAAATATTGTTGAACACAAAGGATTAAACAAACTATGGCCTTTTAAACTGCATTTGAGATTTATTGAAGCTCCATAGAGAAAAGGTGGGATATAAGTGCAACAAATAAACAGATAAATGAATGAATGCAATGACCTTGCTGAAGCTCCCAGGCCACACAATGGCTTCTGGTTTAATGGAGAATTTTATTCCGGAGGATGCCTGTCCCTGGATGCTCCCAACTTTCCTTCTGCTCTGAGATCTATTGGGAAATACGACCCAGTTCACGATATCAAAGTTGGCCGTCAGCTCCCCATTCTGATCAGAATACATCCCTCCTATGGATGAATTGGAAAGCCAAATTTCTTTCAAGAAAGTGTGAAGCTAGAATGGCAGAGAAAACGCCAGCTTTAGAAAACATGATATCCGGATTTTGTGAGAAAACAGAAGGCTTGTGTGCAAACTCCATAAGAGATGAGAGTAAATTATGTTTAAACAAAATAATTGCAGGATATTTCTGGGTATATGATTGAGCAAAGCTTTTCATGACTTTGGATATTTTGTGGGGCATAGTCTTGTTTTTCTTAGATAACTGAGTAAGGTTCCAGACATCTTTCCAGTTTTGAGAGAGTGGTCCTAAATCAAGGACATCAAGGCCTCGTGTCAGCTAAAGATAACAACCTTTTGGTCATTACAACTGGTCTTTTATCAGGTTATAAATTCACAGGAAATATGACTCAAATAAGCACATATAGAGGACACATCCTAGCAAGCACTTGGCAACTGTAGAAAGCTAACAAGCCTTTTAATTGGCTCTAACCAATCCTATTGTGATTTCAACTTTCTGTGTTTTAAATAAGGGTTTTCTTTAGTGAAATTTTTTTCATTTTAACTTTTTTGTAAAGTGGTTTGATGTTTTTTTCAGGAGTCAAGTAATACTGTATATAAATGTTATGAACTAAATATAGTAATTAATCAACTAATTAATTAATTAAACTCTATGTAAGAGAATGCTCCTTAACAATTTTTCATAGCTTATTTTGTGCTTTGAAAGATTCCCCCCTACCTTTCCCAAATTATCTATTAAAAAAAATTATTTTAATCAATTTTCAAAGTATATTAGAACCACAAAAATAGATGAACAATTAAAAAAAAACTTATTAACATGTCCTACTAAAGACAGGGCATAGGAAACCTAAACATATTTAACAATAACAATGAGGTAAACTACAAAGAATATACAATCTGAAACGGATTCCAGAAGGTATTTACAAAAAAGGGGAGAGGACAGACCTGCCATGGCTGCAGTCTTTGAAGTTCCAATCTGTCTCCTCCACCCGCCATTAACATCCATTTGGATCTGGATGAATATGCGACATTTAAGGCTTGGGCCACAAACTGGATGCCGTAGTAAGTGCTGTAGCGGTCTTGAGACCAGATTGCCCCCATCTCCTTGTGGGACAAAGTTTCCAGTGGTTCCTTTTCTGTGCATCTTGTCCAACCCTCCACGGATATTACTTTGTTTGAACATGAACAATGGAATGCTTTCTTCCAAAACTGTGAAAATACAGATGCAGTTGCATCTGAAAGTCGAGTATAGTAGCCATGTTCTGTCCGTTTTTTGGTATTCATTACAAAGGACAAAGAACCTTGGGCAGGCTCGAAGTAATCTATGCCACCAAACAACATCTCATCAATGTCCAGAAGATCTGTTGTGATCCAGACTATCCCCTGAGATTTCCTCACTTCCTGAATTCTTTGTAACATCACAATTGGATAAATTCTGTGCTCAGAGTCCCCATAATAAACAAACACCTTGACTTGTCTCAAATCAGATGGTTTACAATGTAAGGATGACATTTGTCCCAGGGTCGAAATATGAATTTTTTCCAAGAAAGCAACACAAATCCCACTGTGGATCATCAGAAGGGTGAAGGCTCTTAGGAACCTTTCTCCATTGTCATTGTCTGGAACAAAGAGACCGATCCACGTCCACCCGAAATGTAGCAACAACTTGATAATCCCCAAGTGCTGGGTTTCTTCTTTGGGGACCATCCGGTAGACAAAAGGGAACTGGGTTTTGTCATCCAGATCCTGAGCAGCAGAGCCAAAACTGATCTAGTAACAAAAGGATTGGTGTCATGTTTTCAGGAATACACAAGAAAGGCCTCATTGCATGATCAGGCCAAAGGCCCATCTTCTCACAGTAGCTAACCAGAGGCTTATGGGATACATGCCATGCCTCTGATGGTGGAATCGTGTTCAGAAGAGGACCTGGAGTTTACAGAGAAGGAAGTGGCTCCAATGGACACTGGGGCAGAACAGGGCATCTGGGCCTTGTGGGGTCATGGCACCCCAAACTCTTCCTAGAGTCACAATGGGGCACTACACAGAATGAGAGGCAGAAGCCAAGCTGCTGCACAGTTTTGAGGAGTGCAAGTACTTAAACTTCTGTGTTCAGTTAGCTGTCAGACATCCATTGGTCTTCCTGAGAAACAAGAACCCTTTAGGGGCCAGGGGTACTTTCAACCACATCTTCCTATTGACAAACCGGGGAGGGAGATAGGAAGTGGCTGAGGGTTTTCTAACTCGCTTTCCACTTTATTGCAATGTGATTCCCCCCCCCCCCTTTGGTCTCTCTTTTTGCGTGCTACTCTTTTGTGTTCCCTGGAAAATTTGGCCCTTAGGATATTGCTGAAGTTCAACTTCCATCAGTCCGTACAAGCATGGCTAATGGCCAGATGGTTGGCTTTGCAGTTTAGAAACTTCTGGGGCATGAAGGGGTTCCTCACCACTGCTAGAGAGACAGCAGAGAGGAATTAAACACAATAAATCTCTTCCCTTCCAATTCCTACCTGGGGCATTTTGTAGATGCCCAACATGCTTGAAATCTGGCTGGGGATTTCAGAAGAAGTTGCTTCAAAAACAGCCAACACGTTATTCTTTCTTCCACAGCTGTAGTTTGGAATACTGTCTAGCATGGCATCGGCAGTTGTCCTGACATCAAAAGCGGCCTCATAGATGCTATAGCCCAGGGTGACATTGGCTAAATGCTTAAGATACCGGGTGATCTCCTGAGTTGCAAACAAGATGGAGAGGACTGGTGAGGTGTCCTTTGCTGACCAACTGCAAATAAATGAATAAAAGAAAAATCGTTTCAGCTTCCATTCTCCATTAAATGAAAACAACTCCTTGCTCTATACAAGTTATATCTAACGGGAAACTCTGCAGCTAGGAAGGAGCAGAATCTTGCCCAGACCCACCAAAAAAGAGAGGAGTAGCCTTTAGGAGAGCTTGAGCTGGGGTGAATTAGATGGTAATGCTCATTTAGAGTTCCTTAAGTTGGCAAGAACTATTTACAGGATGAGAAGATATGAAAGAGAGAAATGCCCTATCTTGGGTTACTCACCTTAACTTCTGAGTCTCGTGGAACACCTAGTAAGGTTCCTATACTGATTTGAACATTCCAGTGAGTTTGAAGGGAAGGTTGTGGTATCCTTACATTCCAATTTTTACACATTCTTTGATCCACAAATGCAAGATTGCACCGTGGATTAAGAACTTATTTAAGATACGTTGTAATCCACATACACCCAACACACCAGGGACATTTAATTTAGACAGTTTTTTGGGAATAAAGGAATAGAGGAAGCTGTCAAAGCTGTTAATACTCGACTAGGAAGAAACACCCTTTTTCATGAGACATGAGATGATCAACTATGTTTTAGCTGCATTAATGAAACTGAAGCCCAAAATAGGGAAAGGGTTCTGAAACAACCTCTTTGTTTGCAGGATACCAAGGGGCATGGCCAGAAACTAGATGCTGCCTCTGTAAAACAGCAATAAATGTGAATGCAGACTGGGTAACATAAAGTCACTTACGTAATAACAGTGTTTTTGGGATGCCGTGAAAAGTTGATTGGGTAAGGTATAAAAGCTCTTGGTAATATGACCTGACTAATGAGGTGGTCTCCTGGCCTGTAATAATTCAACGGATCACTTTCCTCATTTAGGTTCAATGGGCATTTTGCTTTCAGCATCCCACAGGCTCCATGGGGCATTAGCAGCACAAACAGCAGCAGCAGCAGAAATATCATCCTGGCTATGCCTGCAAGAATCATACACTCTTGTGACAGCAGTCACATTAGAAGCCCTGCTGGACCTTTGCAGTAGCTTCAGAAGCAAAGGTAGAAAAAGGAAACCTCCCATAGAAACAAGAGGCTTCTGAAATTTATGACCCAGTTCTTCTTTCAGGCTTGTGACAATCAGTTATCTGATGCTGCCTGTGATTCTGATGTTTTGTTATTTGTGGACTCCAAGGCCATCGTTGGGGAAATCCCTGGACTAGATAAACAAATCACCATGATTTTGATAATTATAAGGTTAAGAAGGTCCACCTCCTCTGCAAGTTCCTTGAATCGCTGTGTGACTCAATGGGCAGCTGCAGAGCCAGAGCAAAACATGTTTGTGAGAACTCAAAGATGGGACTCTCAATCTGGGCCCTGCTCAACTTGAGGAAACATTAACTTCAGTAAAGTCCAAGAAACTATGAATAGCTAGTGTTATGATTAGTTGGGTCCAGGATCTGGGGCACACTATTGATTTTGAAAGGTGGGAAAAATTTGCAGCATGTGTGTCACTCAAAGAAAATGTATTTAAGATGATGTACCGATGGTATATCACACCTGCCAAACTTGCTAAAATCTATATTAATCAAGACAAAAATTGTTGGAAGTGTAAGGAGAAGAATTTCCTCCATATGCGGTGGACTTGCTCCAAAGTGAAAGCCTTCTGGGATATAATATATAATGAGTTAAAAAAGGTTTTGAAATATAAGTTCAATAAAAAACCAGAGGCATTTTATTAGGTTTAATTGGTGAAGAAATACATAAAAGAGAGGTAAACATGTTTATGTATGCCACAACGGCTGCAAGAACACTTCTGGCTCAGAAACGGAAGCAGCAGGAACTCCCAACACTGGAAGATTGGCAGGTCAAGATGATGGAGTATGTAGAGATGGCCAAGTTGACGGGGAAGATCCGGAATCAGTGTGACGCACTGTTTCAAAAGGACTGGAACAAATTTATATTTTATATGAAAGAAAATTGTAAACATTTGAAAACGTTTGTAGGCCTGAATTGAAATGTTTTGTAATGTAAATATAAGGGACTGATTTACCAATAATAAGGTGAAATATTATAATTTGACAAAGGGTAAATAAGTGATTATAGAAATGTGAAAAATATGGAAAGATATGTGGAAGTCAGAAAGAGGGAGGGAAGGATGTTGATGCTCTTACAGAGTAATATATTAAGTTATAGAAGTATGTAAAAAAATGTGAATATGATTTAAGTGGAAAATCTAATAAAAATTATTTAAAAGAAAGAAAGAAAGAAAGAAAGAAAGAAACCATAGAATAGCCAAAGCAAAACGTGTTTGTGAGAACTCAGTGATGTGACTCTCAAGTCCAGGGAACTATAGAATAGCTATGATGGACCAAGACCAGCAAGACAGGACATGGTAGAGGTGTATAAAGTCCTGCATGGTGTGGATAATATGGATAGGAAAAGTTTTCCTCCTTCCCAGTAATAATACTAGAAGTTTGGACTTTAAGTGGGAATTTAAACCCTTGTGTCCTAGGCCCCAGTCCAACTCCGTGATCACTACACCACACTGCCTCAGAACTATAGATTCATTGGCATCCAATGGAGGTCTCTAACACCGAGCCATGAGATACTCACATGAGCTAATAGAAGTTCGGATTTATGAAACAGCCCAACCAGCTGACTGGTGCATTGGATTTATACAGTAGCAATAATATCTGGCTTTAGCTTAGTAATATACTAGCAGCCAACTAGAAATTCAATTCAATTCAGCTTCCAATGTAGCTGAATGTTGGAAGAGTCAGGACAGAGAAATCTGTTACAGACTTTGAAGATTGCTCCTTCCCTGGAAGAATTTCAATCATACATAGTTGGGCTGAGGAAGGCTATTAACATAAATGTTAAATTCAGTAAGTGGCTATTCATTTGCAGCGAAAAAGGGTTGGGAGGAGGTTCTTCGCCACTTACAGTACAAAGCTACTCACTGCAACTATCAAACGTGAAACTGAAAAGAGACTGAAGGATCATCAGATGTTCCGGTGTCTGCGGATGATCCTGCTGGGTGAACCTGGCATTCAGTTTCTCTAAAATCTTCTGATGGGACTTTCACTGCTTGCAACAGACTTGTAAAATCACAGAGTTGGAAGGGATCCTGAGGATCATCTAGTCCAACCTTCTGCAATGCAGGAATATGCAGCTGATGAGCTTGTTAGACGCCGATGTCCAGCTGGTCTTTGGATAGTTAAACAGTGTCTCCACACAAAACACACATTCTGTTTCCTGAAAGAAGCCAGTTGCAGGAAGCACATCTTCCACCACCATCACTGTCTTTGCATGCAAGGAAAAGCTTCCCACTGGTATTTCTGCTCCTGGAGCAAATTAAGAACTAATCAGATTATAGACCCACTGGAGGTGTAAAATAAATGAAACAGCACTATTGTGTTTTCATTGATTTTTTTTTAAATACTAAAAGCATATTTTATAATCACAACAGCAACAACAATCTTAATATATATACCCCACCCATCTAGCTGGGCTACCCCAGCCTCTGTGGGTGGCTCACATCATATATAAAAGCATAGTAAAACATCAAACATAAAAACTTCCCAATACAGGGCTGCCTTCAGATGTCTTCTAAAAGTTATAGAGTTCTTTATCTCCTTGACATATGAAATGAGTGCGTTCCACAGGGAAGGTGCCACTACCAAAAAGGCCCTCTGTTTGGTTCCCTGTAACTTCACTTCTCGCAGTGAGGGGACTGCCAGAAGACCCTCATAGGAGGACCTCAATATCCGGGTTGAGCAATGGGAGTGGAGATGCTCCTTCAGGTATACTGGGCTGAGGTTACTGAGGGCTTTAAAGGTGAGTACCAACACTTTGAATTCTGCTCAGAAATGTACTGCCAGCCAGTGAAGATCCTTTAGGTTATATAGGGTCCCAGCGGCCACCCCCAGTCACCAGTCTAGCTGCCACATTCTGGATTAGTTGTACCTTCTGGATCACCTTCAAAGGTCACATAGAGTGCATTGCAGTAGTCCACTTCAGTAGGTATCTCAAGAAGTGTGCATGCACACGAAAGATTATACCCAGAACAAACTTAGTTGGTCTCTAAGGTGCTACTGGACATTCCCCCCCCCCCAAATGCTTCAGACCAACATGGCTACCTACCTGAATGCAGTAATCCAAGTGGGAGATAACTGGAGCATGCACTACTCTGGCGGCATAGTCTGTGGGCAGGTAGGGTCTCAGACAGCCTACCAGATGGAGCTCAATCCATTGGCTACCATACATCCTCCAACCATCTCCAGATACTCACACAGGACATTCACCCCTTCACTTGTTCCTATTTAAGAGAGAGGTAGAGCTGTGTATCATCCACACACTGGTAAACACTCAGCCTAACCCCCCTGATGATCTCCATATTCTTCTTCATGCTCAGGCTATGAACTAAAACATTAAGTTTGCTGGCGAGCCAGGCTGCTGGTGACCTAGTTACAGGAGTGACATTGGCCGGTGACGTTACCACGGATGAATGCAGATGTATCATTGTGACATCAGTGTATGATGTCACAGACAGAATGAGCTTGAAACCCCAGCAAAGAGAGAGAGACAGTTAACAGTCAGACCCAGGCTTAATGCTTTGGGTATTCGTTGCAGATGATGAAAAGGTAAAACATGGGGGCTATGGTATCTTTTACCGAAGGTTACAGCCGGATCAAGCACTTAAAAGATCTTGGTGCCCCCATGTGTATCTAATTCAGAAAATAAACACCAATAAACTGTAAAATTAAGTCTGATTTTCCAAAAGGAAGCAGAACCTACAGTAAGGTGGAAAATAACATTTATTTTTGAATATTACCATTTTATATTTGAAAAAAAACACACCTATTTTTTTCTAATTGCAAAGCTCAGGGTAAATTCAGCAATGGTGCCCCCCTTCCCTTGAGGCCCTGAGCACGTGCTTATTTTGCTTAATGCTTAATTCAGCCCTATTCTGGATTAGGGCTCCTTGACTTTGGGCAGATTCTTGAAGAAGTGGAACCTTCTGAAGTGACTCTCACTGCTTGCAAATGAGGTTTTCAGCTGTTGAGGTTCTATTGCTCTTTGAACCACAATTCAACATTTAAAGACAATATGGATTTACACCAGTGCAAGTCAATGAAATGGACATCTTCAGTAACAAGTCCATCAGATTATAAAACAGATAGGACTGTAGGGCCCCTCCATCCTTATTATACATTCACTTTCAGCATTTATTACTACTTTGTTTCACAATTTTTGTTTTTATTTCTGCTTCTTTGATTCCATGCATAACAACGTTGAACCCAGATTGAAATGGGTCAAGAAAAGTGTTTGACTTCAGGTGGTCTCATCCAGGTGGTCCCCCAACTGTTGCCCTGCATGACTTATTAAAGTTTGCAATGGGGGTATGAGTTGGTGGATTCAGGAGTTGTCAATGCATCCTCATGGAAGAGGGTAGTCCTAGTCTTGAAATATTTGGTGGCTTGCTCATTCCTGAATATTTCCAACATGAGCCTATTGGCTTATGATGACTACTGCTAACTGTTGGGATACTGCCAGGGAGATAGAGTCCATCTGAGGCCCCAAGCTCGGTGCCGGACGATCCATCGACCTCCCGTAGTCACGCAGTATCAGCTATTTAGCGACACTAAGCCTCTGGCTTAGAGCACACTCTAACAGCAGAAATTCACACAGCAAAAGTTGCACAGCAGGACAGCATATTTACAGTTTATTTGGCGTTGGTCAGAACAAAGAAAACATGACCGTCTGCTCCGACTGCTCAGGCAAAAAAAAAGCAGAAAACGAAAGGAACAGATAGCATAAACATCCTGTGAACAGGAAATACGCAGGCTGTGACACAAACATCCTGTTGCCTTTTAAGGTGGAACGGAAATATCCTAACATCCTCCCCCTTTCCGTGTAACCTGTAGTACCTGTGGTTCAACCCAATTGCAACCTTTGTATGTAAACCTTAAGTTGTTCTCTGTTAACAACCTTAGACAACAGATCAGCAGGAATTTCATTTCCTGGCATGTAGGACACCTGAATGAGTCCTTTCTGAATACACTCTCTTGCACGATGTAGCTTAATCTGCAAGTACTTGGTCCTTTGCTTGCAACTCTCCGAGTTCAGCAAAGCCAAACAAGATCTATTGTCTTGATACACTTGTATAGGACATTTCACAGAAACCCCAATGTCCTTAAACAGTTGCATCAACCATTCACAATCCATGAGTGAAAATGACAGAGCATTGAGTTCTGCTTCACAGGAACTTAGGCTAACTGTCGTCTGCTTTTTGCACAACCAGTCAAACAGGCAGTGGTTGTACATGTAGCATACTCCAGAAGTGCTTGTACCATCCGTGGTGTCACTTCCAAAACTTGCATCTGCAAAGATTTCAAGACCTCCAGTCTTCTGACTGGTGAACCTCAGCCTGTAGTGCATAGTCCCTTTCAAATACCGGGCTATGCGCTTCAGAGCTTTCCAATCCTGAACAGTAGGATTGTTAGCATGTCTGCTAAGCAGGTTAGTGCTTACAGCAATGTCAGGTCTTGAACATCTAGCAATGAAATTCAACTTGCCTAGGATGCATCTGTACAGCGTTGTGTCAGAAAACGCTTCAGCAGTACTGTCTACCTGGTAACCTGTCACCATCGGTGTGTCTGCTGGGTTTGCATCAACCAAATTCAACCTGGTTAATACATCAGCAATTTTCTGTGTTTGGTGTACCAGAAAATTACCTGCTTGGTCCCTCTCCACCTGCAGAGAAAGATAGTTGGATACCTCACCAAGATCCTTCATGTCAAAGTGCTCCTTCAGCTGAGCTAGGGTGCTTTGGTAGAAAGCCTGATTCTTCCAAAACATCAGAAGATCATCAACAAAACATAAACAATACAGTTTGTTTTGCCCCTCCTCCTTGACAAACACACACGGATCAGCTTTGCCCTGGTGAAAACCTAGAGAAAGCAACGTTTCAGTGAGTTTTGTGTTCCAACACCTGGCACTCTGCTTGAGACCATATAAGGATTTCCGCAGTTTACAGACCATTCCCTTCTGTATCTGCATCCCGTCAGGTGGAAGCATGTACAGCTCCTCCGCCAAAATCCCGTACAAAAAAGCTGTATTTATGTCATGATGGGAAACATGCAGTTTCTCCTCCGCAGCGATCTTGAGCATCATCCGAATGCTCTCATATTTGACCGTGGGTGAGTAGGTCTCGTGGTAATCCTGCCCTGGTACCTGTGAAAAACCTCTGGCAACCAATCTGGCTTTGTGTCTGACAACCTTGCCATTCTGGTCTGTCTTGGCCTTGAAGACCCATTTGCTGCCAACCAGTCTCATCCCTGGGACTACCGGTACCAGCTCCCAAGTCTGGTTCCTGTTCAAGGAATCAACTTCAGCCTTCATGGCATTAAGCCAAGGCTCAGCATCTTTAGAGGTTAACTCCTGGACCTCTTTGAAGCTTGAAGGTTCCCACACCTTCTCAGAGCTACTAAGAACAGCAGTTGCTGTCTTAGCAAACTCATCAGCAAATCTCTTTGGAGGTTTGCCTTTGGTCGCCCTTTCAGACCTGCGAACTAGACGCAAGTCTTCTGGACTTATCTCCTCCTTCTTAGGAGAAAAGTGACCAATGGTGAACAGTGGTTCTTCCAGTTCATTGTCAGACTCATCAGATGGTCTGACTGAGGCCTTTGCGCTCTTGTAGTCTGCTGTGTCATCACTGTCACTGACAGCAGCAGCAGCGCCGCCCACTGAACTGGAATCCGAACTCTGATCATCATCATCATCATCATCATCATCATCATCATCCTCAGTTTCCTCAGCTTTCTCAGCATGATCTGCTTTCTTCACATCACCTTCATCCTCCTCTGGGTAACTCTGGAAAATTCCCACATTTTCCCCCCACTTAGGATTGTACTCAACACTCCTTGTGAACTTTATGGATTTAGAGTTAGTCATCCAAACTCTGTATGCACCTTTATCGTACCCCATGAACAAACCATGTGCCCCACGCTTCCCAAGCTTGTTGCTTTGTGGGGTGTGTACCCACATGTCAGAACCAAAGATTCTCAAGTGCTTGGTGTTAGGTTTCTTACCAAACATTTTCTCATAGGGAGTGCAGCCAATAGGTGATGACAGTCTGCGATTAAAAGTGTAAACTAAATTCGAGAGAGCCTCCCCCCAAAACTTCTCAGGGAGGTTGGCATCATGCAACAAGATTTTTATTCCTTGCAGCAACGTTTGATTTGCTCTCTCCGCAAGCCCATTCATCCATGGCGATCTAGGCGTTGACAAGTCATGCTGGATTTCCTTCTCAGTCAGGAAAGCTTCAAACTGCTGAGAAGTGAACTCCCCGCCCCGATCAGTAAACAGACAGCCAATACGTTTACCATGAGCATTCTCCAACCAAGCACAGAATGCCTTGAACCTAGGAAATGCTTGCGATTTCTGCTCGAGCACAAACACATAAATGTACCTGGAAAAAGAATCAATTAGAACCATGAAGTACCTTGCTCCTCCCAAAGAGGGCGCTAGAGGCCCAACCAGGTCTGCGTGAACTAGCTGGTAGGGTTTGGAAGCCTGCCTGCTAGACTCCTTGCCTTTTGGAGCAACCTTCACCTTGTTCTCTGCACAAGATACACATTTCATGTGAAATTTACAAGGTTTGATGTCCAAACCTTCAACCAACTCAGGCATCTTGGCTAGCGCTTGCCAAGAGAGGTGACAAAATCTTCTATGTGCATCGTGAATGCATCCTGCATGAAGAACCTTGTTAGTTTGTGCAACACAACAAGAATCATCATTAGATATAACAGCATTGTCATCATAAGTTAGACAGAACAAACCATCCAACAACTTTGCATGCAAAAAGTCCTCTTTGCCTTTTCTGATGATACAGACAGTCCTCTTGAAGGAAATCTCAAAACCACGCTGATTTAGCTGTGGGACACTAAGCAAATTGTCCGCAGCTCCTGGAACAAAAAGTACATCTCTGATGGTAGTATGCAAACTTGCAAGTTTCACAGTCCCAACTCCTGTAGCTTGCAAAGTCCTTCCATCAGCCAGGTGGACCTCTCCATCTTGAGGTGTGAAGGAGATAAACAGATGGCGGTCTTTGGTGAGATGGCGCGTCGCCCCAGAGTCAATAACAAACCTGGCCTTGGCCTTGTTTCCCACCGGCGTGGGCTTTTGCAGCTTGCCTTTAGCCTTTGGTGAAGCTGTGCCAGCATACAAAACCTTGTTTTCCACTGGCGTGGGCTTTTGCTGCTTGCCCCCCTGCTCCTGGCCATCAGACTTGCCTTTAGCCTTTGGTGAAGCTGTGCCAGCAAACAAAGCCTTGTTTTCCACTGGCGTGGGCCTTTCACCCCCCTTCTGCTTCGGGCCATCTGCAGACATCCGTCTCTGTTTACTTCTGGCCTTCCGGCCTCTGCAAAGTTGACCTTGGCTCCCATGGGAAACAGAGCTCTCAGCTGCCGACTCCTTGGCTCCCCCTGGAGGCTGGAATGCTGCCTGGGATGACATCACAGTCAGCTCCCCCTGCAGCTTGCAACCGGTGCCCTCGGCATCACTGCATTCACTCGCATTCTGGGAAACAGCCAGGACCTCCGATGCGGTCAAACTCTGGGCTGGGATGACTGGCAGATGGGCTATCTTCAAAGCATTCCACATCTGACGTGCAGTCGTGTTGCCAGCTAGCGTAGCAATTTCCTCCAGAGAGACGGACAAGACTATTACGTCTATGGCTCTCGAATTCTGAGCCTCCCATCTCCCTGTCAGAGGAACTGGAGGGGCTTCACATACAGTATGCCACAACCCACACTGACGCAGCAAACTCTCACACCATTTTGCCCAGGTCTCATAATTGTCCCGATTTAATTTTGGACACTCAGCAGCTTCAGAGGCTTGGAAAAACTCCATTCCAGCTCTTAACGTCAGCCGTGAGTCTTTACGCCTTCAAAGACTCCTTATCTTGGCTCTCATAAATCACGAAGCCTGCTTGGCTCGGCTCCCAGGCCAATTAGGCCAGCCGGACATCAAAGAGGCTGCCGCGGCAACAGAAAAGCCTCTGCTTTCGCTTTTCCCACACATACCTCAGCAGTCTGTCGCAGTCTTACTCTCCTGCAAGTGCCGTGAATCTGGGCCCATAACCTGTTGTTGGGATACTGCCAGGGAGATAGAGTCCATCTGAGGCCCCAAGCTCGGTGCCGGACGATCCATCGACCTCCCGTAGTCACGCAGTATCAGCTATTTAGCGACACTAAGCCTCTGGCTTAGAGCACACTCTAACAGCAGAAATTCACACAGCAAAAGTTGCACAGCAGGACAGCATATTTACAGTTTATTTGGCGTTGGTCAGAACAAAGAAAACATGACCGTCTGCTCCGACTGCTCAGGCAAAAAAAAAAAGCAGAAAACGAAAGGAACAGATAGCATAAACATCCTGTGAACAGGAAATACGCAGGCTGTGACACAAACATCCTGCTGCCTTTTAAGGTGGAACGGAAATATCCTAACACTAACAGGTCGCTAATACTGGTTGTTTTGGAAGTGTAGATGATAGAGAGCTTTCTGGCAAGACATTTGTGAACATTGATTTTATGAATTTAGAGCTTCTGCAATTTTCCTGCCATAAACCAGGTGTCAGGGACTGGGCAGAGGAGGAATGGTGGAGACTGCCTCGCCATCTTGACACTTCCAGAGAAGAGGAAGACAGTATAGATTTATAACAGTGGTTTGTGGGAGGTCACAGCTCAGAGGCAAATGAGGGGAATAGTTGGGAAATAATGGGAGACAAGGAGGAAGCGGCAGAAGTGGAGCGGCAGCTGGTTGATACGATGTCATTAGAAAGCAACCAAGACCCTCCATCTCCTAGAACCTGGCAAGCCTTAAAAGTAGGAGAGTAAAGTGCTGTTAAAGGAAGACCAAGATGACCAAAGTCTTTATACTTTCCTGGGCAACCAGCTGGAAGCTGCTGACAGCATCCTGACAGTAGTGTTTGGTCCACGTTAACAACATAGTATTTTATGTGAAGCCAAAAATCATCAAAGAAGCTAAGAATCAGACACTACCACCATCACTTTTTGTAGTTAGATGTGCCTTTGTGTTCAGATCAGGCCTGAGGATGATAATGTAGCACTTGGGAAGGAAGATGCAGCCCAGAAGCCCAGCACTGGAGGCCAACATAGAGAAGACCTGCACAGCTACCATCAATTTCCCTTTGGTGCTCAGGTAGGTGGGAACAAAAGACACCCAAACACTGCAGAAGACCAGCATGCTGAAGGTGATCAGCCTGGCTTCATTGAAGGACCCAGGCAGCTTCCTGGCCAGGAAAGCCACCGTGAAGCAGATGGCAGCCAGGAAGCCCATGTAGCCAAGGACAGTGTAGAACATGGCAACAGATCCCTCATTGCATAGAAGGATGATCTCTCCAGCCTGGGAGTGCATGTCGGAGTCTGGGAAGGGTGGGGAGACTCCCAGCCAGACGCTGCAGATGACAACCTGCATACTGGAACAGGAAAGGACAATGGAGTTGGCCAGACTCTTCCCCAGCCATCTCCTCACCTTGTTCCCTGGTTTTGTGGCCAGGAAGGCCAGCACCACAGTGATGGTTTTTGCCAAAACAGAAGAGACGGCAACCGAGAAGATGATGCTGAAGGCTGTTTGTCGGAGGAGGCAGGTCACTTTCCTTGGCTGGCCGATGAACAGGAAGGAGGACAAAAAGGAAAGCAGGAGGGAGCTGAGGAGGATATAGGATAAGTCCCGATTGTTAGCTTTGACTATGGGAGTTTCCTTGTATTTAATGAAGATTCCTTTCACAATGCCAGTGGTCAAGGACAAGAAGAGGGCAAAGGACACCAGGACAATCCCCAAGGGTTCTTCATAAGTGAGAAATGTTATAGTCTTGGGGACACATTTGTCTCTTGCTTGATTTGCATGCTGATCTTCTGGGCATCTGGTGCAATGCTTTGCATCTGAAGAGAAGAAGAATGACTTCAGAATTACTAACAAAATTCTTACATCCATACCTGTCTGTTTTCTGACAGAGGTTGCCATGGTGATGGTGTGTGCGTTTGAGGTGTCAGGAAAATACAGTCTTTAGCAAGGTGTGCTGGGAAGAAAAAGGTAGAGAACAAGGAGGTGCCCATTTTGGCTAGGCTGGCTGGAGGCTGGTTGGGAGAGATTTCTTCCACAAAATTGGATTCCAGGTGGAAAAATCAAAATTGGAAATAGAACTGTTAGATCCCAAAACTAAGACTTTGTCAAGGATGTATAACTTGCTGTTGAAATGGAATACACAGGATGAAACTGTGAAATCTGCTATGATTAAATGGGCACAAGATGTTGGACATAACATTATGATGGCTGACTGGGAACAGTTATGGACCACAGGCATGAAGTTTACGGCATGCAATGCTTTAAGAGAGAATATTATGAAAATGATATACAGGTGGTACATGACCCCAGTCAAGCTTGCAAAAATCTATCATTTGCCCGATAATAAATGTTGGAAATGTAAAGAAACTGAAGGTACATTCTTTCACCTTTGGTGGACGTGCCCAAGGATTAAGGCTTTCTGGGAGATGATATATAATGAAATGAAAAAGGTATTTAAGTATACCTTCCTGAAGAAACCAGAGGCCTTTCTCCTGGGCATGGTCGGCCAATTGGTGCCAAGGAAGGATAGAACTTTTTTTATGTATGCCACAGCAGCAGCAAGAATACTTATTGCAAAGTATTGGAAGACACAAGATCTACCCACCCTGGAAGAATGGCAGATGAAGGTGATGGACTATATGGAACTGGCGGAAATGACTGGCAGAATCCGAGACCAGGTAGAAGAGTCGGTGGATGAAGATTGGAAGAAATTTAAAGACTATTTACAGAAATATTGCAAAATTAATGAATGTTAGAATGATGTTGGATTGAAGTTAAGTGATTTTTAGCAGTAATGTTATAAAGGAATATGAAAAAATGGATTGTTAACAGGTGATAATTTAAAGCTACAATATATTAAGATTAAAGATCAGGATAAAACAAAGAGGGAAAGGATTTGCTGAACCAATAAATTGAACTGGAATACAAAAAAGGGAGGTGTGAGGAGGTCTGGGAAACAAGCAAATGAAAGATAAGATACGGAAAGATCGAATTGTTTTTAACCATTTTTATTTTGTATTTTCTTTTTTCTTTTTTCTTTTTGTAATGCTTTGAAAACTTTAATAATTTTTTTTTTTTAAAAAAGAGATTTCTTCCACTCAAGTGCTGCACTGCTATGGTAAACAAGTCGCTCTTGATCATGTGCTAAGATCTGGACTTCCTCCATGCAGACTGAAGGTGTAAATATGCAAATAAATCATATTTCTTAAAGCTACAGCAGTCTCCCCTGAGTCTTCATTTTTCCAAAAGAGCATGAACCCTGGGTGATCCCTGGAACCCCCTGAAATCTTGCCTCTCCCTTTCCTCTGGAGTCACCCACCTTCCTGAACGGAGATTGTCCCTTCCGCACAAGGAGCACAATCATAGCAGCAAACGGCCTCCCCTTCTTTAGCCACTCTGGCATATCCAGGGCGACAGCTTTCAGTGCATCTTGAACGAGGCACGACCTAAAAAGAAGGAAAAGGAGCACCCAAGGAGATCAGCATAAATTACAGACATCATCTGAAGGCCCTGGCTAAAAACATGGTCAAATAAAAATCATTTTTAGAATACTGCGACCAGGCTAGAAAGCTTTAAAATGGGAGTGAGACCCTTAAAAATTTTGTAGAACTGTGGAGAGCTCATTTTCTTTCTGACATAAAGTTTCATTTTTGATTGTTTAACACAAATATTGTTGAACACAAAGGATTAAACAAACTATGGCCTTTTAAACTGCATTTGAGATTTATTTTTCTTTTTGTCACTGTGAAAAGGTTGCCATATTCTGGACAAAGTTGTTGAGCTTTATTTTTCCCCTTTGTAAATGTTTTGGGCTTTTCTTTGAATTTTCAATCATTTTTAAAAAAATCACTCTGCTTGCCATACGTTTGGGTTTTCCAGGACATTTTGCTGTTTCAGCAAAAAGTTGTGTCTGGGTGCCATTTTGGCAGCCCATTCCCAGATGTGTCCAAGACATCCCGGAGGAATGGCAGCCATACACTATGGTGCGTATTGTTGTGCTTTTATAAGCAGTCACCGTTATTGGGCAGCTGATAAAGCCCACATGGCAGCTAGGGCCACACTGCCAATTTTGGCCCATTGATGTCCTTGTTCATCCACTCAGAGGGATAGATGAAAATGCAAGTGTAAGAGCAGCCTCTCCACTCTTTGCCCTTCTCCATCTGATTTGCTATGCAAAAAAGAGAGGGGAAAACAGAGAGGGAAAACAGCAGCTGTGTACACAACCAGGAGAGGGGATCTCTCTGCACAAGGCTCACTCAGGGTTAAGCTGAAAATGGCCCCTATCAGCATATTATCAGAACTTAACAGATGTCACAGCAAGGGAACCAGAGCCAGTTGTGCCATAGTGGTAAGAGGGTTGTAAGAGAGCCCAGGAGACTAAGGTTCAAATTTCCAGGTAGCCATGAAGCTCCATAGATAGAAGGTGGGATATAAGTACAGTGGTACCTCAGGTTAAGTACTTAATTCGTTCCGGAGGTCCGTACTTAACCTGAAACTGTTCTTAACCTGAAGCACCACTTTAGCTAATGGGGCCGTGCTGCCGGAGCACGATTTATGTTCTCACCCTGAAGCAAAGTTCTTAACCCGAGGTAATATTTCTGGGTTAGCGGAGTCTGTAACCTGAAGCATATGTAACCTGAAGCGTATGTAACCTGAGGTACCACTGTACAATAAATAAACAGATAAATGAATGAATGCAATGACCTTGCTGAAGTTGCCAGGCCAAACAATGGCTCCTGGTTTAATGGAGAATTTTGTGTCGGAGGATGCCTGTCCCTCGATGCTGCCAACATTCTTTCTGCTGTGAGATCTATTGGGAAATACGACCCAGTTCACGATATCAAAGTTGGCAGTCAGCTCCCCATTCTGATCAGAATACATCCCTCCTATGGATGAATTCGAAATCCAGATTTCTTTCAAGAAAGTGTGAAGCTAGATTGGCAGAGAAAACACCAGCTTTAGAAAACATGATATCCAGATTTTGTGAGAAAATGAGTAAATGGGTATATGATTGAGCAAAGCTTTTCATGACTTTGGATATTTTGTGAGGCGTAGTCTTGTTTTTCTTGGAAAATTGAGTAAGGTTCCAGACATCTTACCAGTCCTGAGAGAATGGTCCTTAATCAAGGACATTGAGGCCTTGGGTCAGCTAAATGATGACCTTTTGGTCATTACGACTGGTCCTTTATCAGGTTATAAATTCACAGGAAATATGACTCAAATAATCACAAATAGAGGACACATCCTAGCAAGCACTTGGCAACTGTAGAAAGCTAACAAGCCTTTTAATTGGCTTTAACCGATCCACTTGTGATTTCAACTTTCTGTGTTTTAAATAAGGGTTTTCTTTAGTGAATTTTTTTTCATTTTAACTTTTTTGTAAAGTGCTTTGAGGGTTTCTTCAGGAGTCAAGCAATATATAAATGTTATGAACTAAATATAGTAATTAATTAATTAAGCTTTATGTAAGAGAATGCTCCTTAACAATTTTTCATAGCTTATTTTGTGCTTTGAAAGATTCCTCCCAACCTTCCCAAATTATGTATTAAAAAATGATTTTAATCAATTTTCAAAGTATAGAAGAACCACAAAAATAGATGAACAATTAAAAAATCCTTATTAACGTGTCCTACTAAAGACAAGGGGACGTGGGTGGTGCTGTGGTTAAAAGCCTCAGCACCTAGGGCTTGCCGATCAAAAGGTCGGCGGTTCGAATCCCCGCGGCGGGGTGCGCTCCCGTTGCTCGGTCCCAGCGCCTGCCAACCTAGCAGTTCGAAAGCACCTCCGGGTGCAAGTAGATAAATAGGGACCGCTTTCTAGCGGGAAGGTAAACGGCGTTTCCGTGTGCGGCTCTGGCTCGCCAGAGCAGCGATGTCACGCTGGCCACGTGACCCGGAAGTGTCTCCGGACAGCGCTGGCCCCTGGCCTCTTAAGTGAGATGGGCGCACAACCCCAGAGTCTGTCAAGACTGGCCCGTACGGGCAGGGGTACCTTTACCTTTACCTTTACTAAAGACAGGGCATAGGAAACCTAAACATATTTAACAATAACAATGACGTAAACTACAAAGAATATACAATCTGAAACGCATTCCAGAGAGCATTTGCAAAAAAGGGGAGAGGACAGACCTTCCATGGCTGCAACCTTTGAAGTTCCAATCTGTCTCCTCCACTCGCCATTAACATCCATTTGGATCTGGATGAATATGCGACATTTAAGGCCTGGGCCACAAACTGGATGCCGTAGTAAGTGCTGTAGCGGTCTTGAGACCAGATTGCCCCCATCTCCTTCTGGGACAAAGTTTCCAATGTTTCCTTTTCTGTGCATCTTGTCCAACCCTCCACGGATAGCACATTGTTTGAACATGTACAACTGAATGCTCTTGACCAAAACTCTGCAACTGCAGCTGTAGCTTCAAATGAAAGTCGAGTATAGTAGCCATGTTCTGTCCGTTTTTTTGTATTCATTACAAAGGACAAAGAACCTTGGGCAGGCTGGAAGTAATCTGTGCCACCAAACAACATCTCATCAATGTCCAGAAGATCTGTTGTGATCCAGACTATCCTCTGAGATTTCCTCACTTCATGAATTCTTTGTAACATCATGATTGGATAAATTCTGTGCTCAGAGTCCCCATAATAAACAAACACCTTGACTTGTCTCAAGGCAGATACATTAAAATGCAAGTATGAGAGTTTCAGAAGATTAATTTTTTCCAAGAAAGCAACACAAATCTCACTCCGGATCAGCAGAAGGGTGAAGGCTCTTAGGAACCTTTCTCCATTGTCATTGTCTGGAACAAAGAGACCGATCCACGTCCACCCAAAATATAGCAACAACTTGACAATCCCCATGTACTGGGTTTCTTCTTTGGGGACTATCCGGTAGATAAAAGGGAACTGGGTTTTGTCACTCAGATCATGAGCAGCTGAGCCAAAACTGATCTAGTATGAAAAGGATTGGTGTCAGGGTTTCAGGAATACACAAGAAAGGCCTCATTGCATGACCAGGCCAAAGGCCCATCTTCTCACAGTAGCTAACCAGAGGCTTCTGCATGTATGCCATGCCTTTGATGGAGTAATCATGTTCAGAAGAGGACCTGGAGCTTACAGAGAAGTGGCTCCAATGGACACTGAGACAGACCAGGGCATCTGGGGTTTTCAGGGGTCATGGCACCCCAAACTCTTCCTAGAGCCACAATGCAAAGAATGAGAGGCAGATGCTAAACAGTAGTGCTTTTTTTCTAAAAAATATGTTTAGGGGCACTCTCGCTTCCGTCTTATACTCAGGAAACACTGGGAAAGGAAAGGAAGCCACTAAACATTTGTAGTTTCTTCTGGTAGTTTCACAAAATGTTTAGGGGTATGCGTCTTCCTGCGTCCCCCCAGAAATAGCACTGCTAAGCATCTATACAATCTGGAGGAGTGCAAGCACTTAAACCTCTGTGTTCAGTTAGCTGCCAGACAGCCACTGGTCTTCCTGAGAAACAAGAACTCATTAGGAGCCAGGGGCTACTGTCAACTATATCTTCCTCTTGACAGTCTGGGGAGGGAGACAGGAAGTGGCTGAGGGTTTTCTAAATTGCTTTCCACATTCTAAAAATGTGATTCCTCTCCCCCTAGTCTCTCTTTTCGGGTGCTTTTCTTTTGTGTTCCTTGGAAAAATTGGCCCTGAGAATATTGCTGAAGTAGAAATCCTATCAGTCTGCAAAAGCATGGCTAATTGACAGAATGGTTGGCTTTGCAGTTTAGAAACTTCTGGGGACATGAAGGGGTTCCTCACCACTGTTGGAGAGACAGCAAAGAGGAATGAAAGATAACTGATCTCTTCCCTTCCAATTCCTACCTGGGGCATTTTGTAGATGCCCAACATGCTTGAAATCTGGCTGGGGATTTCAGAAGAAGTTGCTTCAAAAACAGCCAACACGTTATTCTGTCTTCCACAGCTGTAGTTTGGAATACTGTCTAGCATGGCATCGGCAGTTGTCCTGACATCATAAGCGGCCTCATAGATGCTATAGCCCAGGGTGACATTGGCTAAATGCTTAAGATACTGGGTGATCTCCTGGATTGCAAACAAGATGGACAGGACTGGTGAGGTGTCCTTTGCTGACCAACTGCAAATAAATGAATACACGAAAAATCGTTTTAGCCTTCCATTCTCCATTAAATGAAAACAACTCCTTGCTCTATACAAGTTATATCTAACGGGAAACTCTGCAGCTAGGAAGGAGCAGAATCTTGCCCAGATCCACCAACAAAGAAAGGAGTAGCATTTAGGAGAGCTTGAGCTGGGGTGAATTAGATTGAAATTTAGAGTTCCTTAAGTTGGCAAGAACTATTTACAGGATGAGAAGATATGAAAGAGAGAAATGCCCTATCTTGGGTTACTCACCTTAACTTCTTAGGGTGGTGGAATTACCTAGTAAGGTTCCTATACTGATTTGAACGTTCCAGCGAGTCTGAAGTGAAGGAGGTTTTCACCTTACATTCTGATTTTTACACTTTCTTCGATCCCCAAATGCAAGATTAGCATGATGTAATCCAAATACAACCAACACCACATGGGATATTTAAGTTAGACAGTTCTGTTGGGAATACGGGAATAGGGGAAGCTCTGCAAAGACATTTAATTATTGACCAGGAAGAAACACCCTTTTTGCATAAAAATACATTACAAAGCCAAATTTTCCTTTAATGTGTTATCTTTATATGGAGCAGTTTAGAAAGAGCTTTCCAGGAAGAAGGACATGAGATGATCAACCGTGCTTTAGATGCTGCCTTTGTATTAAGGAAACTGTAGCCCCAAATAGGGAAAGGATTCAGAATTAAACTCTCTGTTTGCAGGATATTAAGGGGTCACTGGGTACTTTAATGCTGACTTTCAATCCCCAAATCTTATTCGAAAGGCAATAGGGGGGGGAATGGAGAGAGAAAGTTTAATTAGGGATGGGCAGGAATTAGATGCTGTCTCTGGCAAACAGCAATAAATGTGAATGGAGGCTGGGTAACATAAAGTCACTTACGTCTTAACGGTGTTTTTGGGATGCTGGGAAAAGTCGAATGGGTAAGTTCTATAAGATGCTGGAAATATGACCTGACTAATGAGGTGGTCTCCTGGCCTGTAATAATTCAACGGATCAGATTCCATATGTAGGTTCAATGGGCATTTTGCTTTCAGCATCCTACTGGCTCCATGGGGCATTAGCAGCAGAAACAGCAGCAGCAGAAATATCATCCTGGCTATGCCTGCAAGAGTCGTACACTCTTATGAAAGAAGTAACATTAGAAGCACATCTGAACTCCGACAGTAGCTTCAGAAGCAAAGGTAGAAAAAGGAAACCTCCCACAGAAACAAACCCTGCCAGCCCCAAATCTCTCAGGTTCGGCTTCTGATATTTATGACCCTGTTCTTCTTACAGGCTTGTGACAATAAGTTATCTCATTCTGCCTGTGATTCTGATGCTTATGTGATTTGTGGACTCCAAGGCCATCGTTGGGGAAATCCCTGGACTAGATAAACAAATCACCACAATTTTGATAATTATAAGGTTAAGAAGGTTCACCTCCTTTGCAAGTCCCTTGAATCGGTGAGTGACTCAATGGGCAGCTGCAGAGCCAGAGCAAAACATGTTTTTGAGAACTCAAAGACGGGGCTGTCAATCTGGGCCCTGCTAAACTTGAGGAAACATTGACCAGTAAAGTCCAAGAAGCTATAGAATAGCTATGATGGACCAAGGCAGGACATGATAGAGGTTTATAAGCATGCTGTGGATAACATGGATAGGAAAATGTTTTCCTCCTTCCCAGTAATAATACTAGAAGTTTGGACTTTAAGCAGGAATTTAAACCCTTGTGTCCTAGGTCCCTGTCCAACTCCCTGATCACTACACCACACTGCTTCGGAACTATAGATTCATTGGCATCCAATGGAGGTCTCTAACACAGAGATAAGCCATGAGATACTCACATGAGCTAATAGAAGTTCGGGTTCATGAGACAACCCAATCAGCTGAGTGGTCCATTGGCTTTATACAGTAGCAATAATATATGGCCTTGGCTTAGTAATACAGTGGTACCTCAGGTTACAGACGCTTCAGGTTACAGACTCCGCTAATAGTACCTCAGGTTAAGAACTTTGCTTCAGGATGAGAACAAAAATCGCACAGCGGCAGTGGGAGGCCCCATTAGCTAAAGTGGTACCTCAGGTTAAGAACAGTTTCAGGTTAAGAAAGGGCCTCCAGAACGAATTAAGTTCATTACCTGAGGTACCACTGTATATTAGCAGCCAACTAGAGATTCAATTCAATTCGGCTTCCAGTGAGGCTGAATGTTGGAAGAGTCAGGACAGAGAAATCTGTTACAGACTTTGAAGATTGCTCCTTCCCTGGAAGAATTTCAAGCATACATAGTTGGGCTGAGGAAGGCTATTAACATAAATGTTAAATTCAGTAAGTGGCTATTCATTTGCAGCGAAAAAGGGTTGGGAGGAGGTTCTTCGCCACTTACAGTACAAAGCTCCTCACTGCAATTATCAAAGTGAAAATAGACTGAAGGATCATCAGATGTTCCGGTGTCTGCGGATGATCCTGCTGGGTGATCCTGACGTTCCATTTCGCAAGGATCTTTTGATGGGACTGTCACTGCTTGCAATAGAATTGATGAATCATAGAGTTGGAAGGGAAGAAGAAGAAGAAGAAGAAGAAGAGTTTGGATTTGATATCCCGCTTTATCACTACCCGAAGGAGTCTCAAAGCAGCTAACATTCTCCTTCCCCTTCCTCCCCCACAACAAACACTCTGTGAGGTGAGTGGGGCTGAGAGACTGCAAGGAAGTGTGACTGGCCCAAGGTCACCCAGCAGCTGCATGTGGAGGAGCGGAGAGGCGAACCCAATTCACCAGATTACGAGTCTACCGCTCTTAACCACTACACCACACTTGCTCAGGGACCCTGAGAATCATCTAGTCCAACCTTCTGCAACGCAGGAATATGCAGCTGATGAGCTTGTTAGGCACCAAAGTTCAGCTGGTCTTTGAAACACAAATAACCTACGTTTATCAGCACTTGTTATTCCTAATAAGTGGACTTATTCAGCAGCTGTTTCATCAGGGTAAAGGAGGGATGAGACTACATGGCCTTTACATTGGCTCTCCTGAGAGCCTAAGAATGGCTGCCAGAACTTGCTGATCTCCTTTTCCCTCCCAGTCCACTTTTCTGTTGTGTCTCTTAGATTGCGAGCTGAGGCAGGATCTGTCTTCTCCTTGATATTTGTGGAGCAGGATTAGAATGCCAATAATGATTAAGCGCATATATATATATATATATATATATATATATATATATATATATACACACACACCTTTTTTAAAAAACTTTTTTGGGGGGGACACAATAAAGGTTTGAAAATCTTTCTGTTGCCTTACAGTGTCTAACATGTTAAGTTTTGTTTGGTTTTAGGTTGCATTGCCTATTTATGTTCTGTGAGATAAATCCTCTCACCCCTAAGTGCAGACAGGAAACAGTGATCCTTTTTCCACACATGCAGGAGCATAAATAGCGGGGGTGGGGATAGCTAATCCAAGCTGTTCTCATTTCAGGCTATAAGCACTCTGCACATGCTCACATACTTGTTATTTGTTTGTATGCTCTAGGGCAGAGCCATGACTCCAACTGAAGCATGGCATCAGCCAGGCAGGGGTCTGAAAGCAAGTAATTTGGGACTTTTTGGTGGTAGGCAACAAAACGAGTTAATAAACCTAACCAAGCCTTGGATGGAGTTGCTGGATAGTTAAACAGTGTCTCCACACAAAACACACATTCTGCTTCATGAAAGGAGCCAGTTGCAGGAAACACATCTTCCACCGCAATCACTGTCTTTGCATGCTAGGAGAAGCTTTCCCAATGGTATTTCTGCTTCTGGAGCACATTAAGAACTAATCAGATTATAGGCCCATTAGAGGTGTAAAATAAATGAAACAGCACCATTGTGTTTTCATTGATTTTTTAAAAACTAAAAGCATATTTTATAATCAAAACAGCAACAACTATTTTAATATTTATACCCCACCCACAACAAGAGCTGTTTGAAGAATCGCTGTGTCATCTGATATGTTCACCCACAACTTAACACACGAAAGCTTATACCCAGAACAAACTTAGTTGGTCTCTAAGGTGCTACTGGACATTTTTTAAAAATTATTTTTATTTATTTCAACTGTTTCAGACCAACACGGCTACCTACCTGAATGCAGTAGTCCAAGTGGGAGATAACTAGAGCATGCACTACTCTGGCGAGACAGTCTGTGGGTATGGAGGGTCTCAGATGGCCTACCATATGCAGCTCAATCTGTTGGCCACCATACATCTTCCAACCATCTCCAGATACTACACAGGACCTTCACCCCCTTCACTGGTTCCGATTTAAAAGAGAGGTAGAGCTGTGTATCATCCGCACACTGGTAAACACTCAGCCTAACCCCCCTGATGATCTCCATATTCTTCTTCATGCTCAGGCTATGAACTAAAACATTAGGTTTGCTGGAGAGCCAGGCTGCTGGTGACCTAGTTGCAGGAGTGACATTGGCCAGTGACGTTACCATGGATCAATGCCAATGTATCATTGTGACATCAGTGTATGATGTCACAGACAGAATGAGCTTCAAGCCCCAGCAAAGTGAGAGACAGTTAACAGTCAGGCCCAGGCTTAATGCTGTGGGTATTCGTGGCAGATGATGAAAAGGTGGAATGGCAGCTGGTTGAAGTCATTAGAAAGCATCCAGGACCCTCCATCTCCTAGAGCCTGGCAAGCCTTGAAAGTAGGAGAGCAAAGAGCTCAAAGACAGAGGGTACTTAGCAGCACCCATAGAAGTGACGAATGAGGAAGTGGGAGAGACGATGGTGGAGATTCACTTGGGACAAGGCTATTATCTAAGAGGCTGGATTTTATAGCCTCTCTCTGTAAATATTAAAGACCAACTAAGTTAGTTCTTGGTATGAGCTTTCATGTGCATGCACACTTCTTCAGATACACTTGAAACAGAAGTTGCCAGATCCCTCTATATAGTGAGAAGGTGGGGAGGGGTATTACTCAGAAGGGTGGTGGGAATGGGTGATTGGCAGATAGCTGTGATGAGCCTGTTGACGACTCTTAACGACTGCAATAGGTCTTACAGGAAAAAGCAAGGGGTGAGAAGGTGAAAAATGGCTTTGTCATGTATAATGAGATAAGAATCCAATGTCTTTGTTCAGACCAGGTCTCTCCATGGTTTTAAGTTTGGTAATGAGTTGCAATTCAGCAGCTTCTCTTTCCAGTCTATTTCTGAAATTCCTTTGTAGTAAAACAGCTACTTTGAGATCTTGTATAGAATGTATGATGTCACAGACAGAATGAGCTTCAAACCCCAGCAAAGTGAGAGACCTCAAAGTAGAGATCTCAAAGTAGCTGTTTTACTACAAAGGAATTTCAGAAATAGACTGGAAAGAGAAGCTGCTGAATTGCAACTCATTACCAAACTTAAAACCATGGAGAGACCTGGACTGAACAAAGACATTGGATTCTTATCTCATTATACATGACAAAGCCATTTTTCACCTTCTCACCCCTTGCTTTTTCCTGTAAGACCTATTGCAGTCGTTAAGAGTCATCAACAGGCTCATCACAGCTATCTGCCAATCACCCATTCCCACCACCCTTCTGAATAATACCCCTCCCCACCTTCTCACTATATAGAAGGATCTGGCAACTTCTGTTTCAGTGTATCTGAAGAAGTGTGCATGCACACGAAAGCTCATACCAAGAACTAACTTAGTTGGTCTTTAAGGTGCTACTGGAAGGAAAAATTTTGTTTTGTTTTGACTATGGCAGACCAACACGGCTACCTATCTGTATCTGTAAATATTGAAATATTGAAATAAAAAAAGGATGGTAAGAAACCTTTCCTTGTCTTTATACTTTCCCGGGCAACCAGCCAGAAGCTGCTGACAGCATCCTGACAGATTGTCCCGAGTTAACTTTCATTGGCTGTTAGGTCATAAATCATGACAGATGGCGTAACAGGAGCTATAGGGCAGCCAGCTAATACTGATAACCAAGAAGAACAATTTCAATGGCTTTTACAACAAAATTTATTGTGAAGATGACACGTAGAACAATTAACCAGCACAATAAATCATTAAAATGAAGAATTTGCAAGGATTTCCTGGGGTACCTCCTCACAACTGAGGGCGTGCATATGGATACCACTAAGGTGCAGAGCATACTTTCATAGCAGGAGCTCAGGATAATGAAAGACCTGCAGAGGTTTTAGGGGTCGTCAACTATTACCGCAAGTTCATGCCAGCCTATTTGAGACTCACAACCTGCCTCATGGATTGCTAGAGGGGCAAGAAGCCGTTCCAGTGGACTGCTGAGGTGCAACAGGCGTTTGAGCATCTTAAAACATTGTTCTCCTCAGAGGTGTACCTAGCTCATGCAAACCCCCACAGGCTGTTGGTTGTAGAAACGGATGCCTATGACAGATCGGTTGGTGCTGTGCTACTGCAGGAAGACCAAGAGGGGACCCTACGCCTGTGTGCCTTACACTCTCAAAAATTGACTTCTTCCAAACAGAATGACACTATTTGGGAAAAGGAGCTTTTAGCAGTCAATGAAGCCTTTGAAGTGTGGAGACACTTCCTGGAAGGGGCATAGCACAAGGTGGAGGCGTGCACCGACCATCACGATCTGGAGTGTCGTCTAAATCAGCAGCAGGTCCACTGCACACAGTTCTTTGCTCGGTTTGACTTCAGGGTCCAATATGTGTCGGATAGTCAGAATCAAGCAGTGGATGCTCTCTCCAGTAAGCCTGAATATCAGAACGAGGAGACAGTCCCAGTGTATAGACATATCTTGAAACCAGCACAGCTACAGCTAGCAGCTGGATCAGTCATGGAAGTCACAAACTTCCAGCAGCAAGCAAGAGAGGATGGCTTTGCCAGAGGCAAGTTAACAGCACTGCAGGAAGGCAGCAATGAAGCAAAGCGCTTCTTAGAGAAGGGTGACCTATTGTAGAGAGAACTTCTCAGCGGGAGACATCCCAGCGGGAGAGCTCTGAGCCAAGGTGCTTGGTCAATGCCATGACAACCTTTAATGGGCTACTTCCGGCAGCACAACACATTAAAGCATGTGACGTAGCAGTTCTGGTGGCCAAGGATGAGGGAGGAGAACAAGGAATACATGAGAGCCTGTGAGATGTGTCAGTGGGCAAAGAGACCAAGGGAGGCACCGACAGGATTACTACAACTGCTGCCCACCCCACAAGGACCATGGGAAACCATAGCCATGGACTACATCACAGATGGAGGAAGACACAGCTCAGAGGCAGATGAGGGGGAAAGTTGGGAAATAATGAGAGAGGAGGAGGAGACAGAAGTGGATCAGCAGCTTGCTGACACGGTATCAAATAGAAAGCATCACAGACGCCCCGTCTCCCAGAACCCAGCGGGCCTTAAAAGTAGGAGAGCAAAGAGCCAATGGCAGCATCCTGACACCAGGGTCAGGCCCACTTTATCAACACTGTATTTTATGGGATGCTAAGAATCTTCAAGGAACCTAAGAATCAGATACTACCATCTTTGCATTTTGTAGTTAGAAGTGCTTTTGTGTTCAGATCAGGCCTGAGGATGATAATGTAGCACTTGGGAAGGAAGATGCAACCCAGAAGCCCAGCACTGGAGGCCAACATAGAGAAGACCTGCACAACAACCATGAACTTCCCTTTTGTGCTCAGGTAGGTGGGAACAAAAGACACCCAAACACTGCAGAAGACCAGCATGCTGAAGGTGATCAGCTTGGCTTCATTGAAGGACCCTGGAAGGTTCCTGGCTAGGAAAGCCACCGTGAAGCAGATGGCAGCCAGGAAGCCCATGTAGCCAAGGACAGTGTAAAACATGGCAACAGATCCTTCGTTGCATAGAAGGATGATCTCTGCAGCTTGGGAGTGCATGTCGGAGTCTGGGAAGGGTGGGGAGATTCCTAGCCAGATGGTGCAGATGACAACCTGCATACTGGAACAGGAAAGGACAATGGAGTTGGCCAGACTCTTCCCCAGCCATCTCCTCACCCTGTTCCCTGGCTTTGTGGCCAGGAAGGCCAGCACCACAGTGATGGTTTTTGCCAACACAGAGGAAACCGCAAATGAAAATACGGTGCTGAATGCTGTTTGTCGGAGAAGGCAGGTCACTTTCCTTGGTCGGCCGATGAACAGGAAGGAGGACCAAAAGGAAAGCAGGAGGGAGATAAGGAGTATATAGGATAAGTCCCGATTGTTAGCTTTGACTATGGGAGTTTCCTTGTATTTAACGAAGATTCCTAGCACAACACCAGCGGTTAAGGACAAGAAGATGGCAAAGGAAACCAGGACAATTCCCAACGATTCTTCATAAGTGAGAAATGTTATAGTCTTGGGGACACATTTGTCTCGGGCCTCATTTGCATGCTGATCTTCTGGGCATTTGGTGCAATGCTTTGCATCTGAGGAGAAGGAGAATGACTTCAGCATAACTCACAAAATTATTATATCCATAACTGTCTGTTTTCCGATACACTGGGAAACATCAATAATAAATTAATAGATGTACAACAGCAGCAAGAGTACTTTTAGCAAAGTATTGGAAGACACAAGAACTACCCACACTGGAAGAATGGCAGACCAAGGTGATTGACTACATGGGACTGGCGGAGATGACTGGCAGAATCCGTGACCAAGGGAGAGAGACGGTGGAAGAAGATTGGAAGAAATTTAAAGTTTATCTTAAGAGCTGTTGCAAAATTAATGAGTGTTAAAATGTCTTGGGTCATGTAAAATAGAATTGCAGGGACAAACAATTGGATATGAGAAAAAGGACTTAAAGGAAAAAAGTGTTATAAGTTGAAATTAGGGGTTGCTGGAAAGACTTAAAACAGGGATGCAGAAAAGGGAGGTATGGGGAAGTCGATGAAAGAAGGTTTAAGAAAAAAATGTTAAGAAATTATACGTGTTTATATGTTTGTTTGTTTATGTACCGTCTTGTATTGTCTTTTAATATGTGTTAAAAAACCAATAAAAATTTTATAAAAAAAATAAATAAATTAATAGATGATAGGATTTTGATTGTCTGGAGCAGGGGTCCCCAAACTTTTTAAACAGGGGTCCTGTTCACTGTCCCTCAGACACTGTCAGGGGCCTGACTATAATTTGAAAAAAAATATGAATGAATTCCTATGCACACTGCACATATTTTATTTGTAGTGCACAATAAGAGGAAAAACAATACAATATTTAAAATGAACGATTTTAATCAACATAAACATATAAGTATTTCAATGGGAAGTATGGGCCTGCTTTTGGTTAATGAGATGGTCAATATCGCTAATGCTCATCCCTACAACCCAGTCTACACATGGATCTCCCTCACCCCCATGGCCCAGTCTACATGCAGGCCTTCCATGCCTCCATCCCCACAGCCCAGCTTTTACACGTCTCCCTAACCCAGATTCCTGCGACCCAGCCAGCACCCATGTCTCCTTAAGCCCCCTTGTTATGTACTGAGTTGAATAGGATCCAAACTGCAGCAGTCTGATTGGTCCTAGAACAATAGGATCCAAAAGGCAGCAGTCTGATTGGTCCTAGAACAATAGGATCCAAAAGGCAGCAGTCTGATTGGTCCTAGAACAATGCAGCAGTATGATTGGTTGGCAGGAACCACCCAATCATGCTCCAGATAGAAGTGAATCCACAACCTGATTGGCTTACAGTAGAATTCCGGAATTAGCCAATCATGTGCAGCCCATTGTGTAAATAATGTATATAAAGCAGATGCTTTGAGGGGACTTTCATTCATTCCTCCTCACCACTATGAGCTGAATAAAGAGCATGAAATCACTTTGCGACTCTGAGTATATTTCACCCCTCCTCATGACCCAACTTGCCCGAGTGTCTCCCTAACCCTCATCCACCCACCCCAGCTTGTATGCCTGTCCTCCAGCCCCAGATCCCCACACTTCACCCTGCCCATGCGCCTCCCTACCAATCTGTTGGAGGGGGATTTCCAGCTGGTGGCAGAGGACAGAGTGACTCCAGGAGACATAGGTGTAAAAACCCAAACTAAAACGAAGACTTTATTACTAAACAATAAACACAAACTCTGGTGGGTGTTATTCCTGCAGGCGGGCTACAAAACTCAGCTTTTTTCCTTTATAGCAACGGCCACCTGCAGCCAATTAATCCCAGAAACTTTTTAAAGGTATACACACATGTTTCTGTGCCGAATGTCCCCTAACACAATCTTCATGGTGCGGCCTGCATGCATGTCGCCCGTCCCCATGACTCCTGACTTACTGTGGGGCAGCTCCTCTGGCACATCATGAACTCCACGTCACGGCATTACAGAAGTGCCAGATTGGGGGATCAGAGCTGGTACTGGGCTCTGGGGAGGTGAGGCAGGAGCCCTGTGAAGCGGTAGCAAGGATGCGGCATCCTGCAGTGCCAGCAAGGTCCTCACGCTGGACCCATCCTATGCACTGCTGGCCTCTGTGGCGGGGAGGTGGGCGGGGAGAGGCCCGGCTTGTCCAGGCAGTGTGCTCGCTCGCAGGCAGGTGAGGAGGCCACGAGTGGGAGACGGGGCGCATGGAGTCTGGGGCACGTGGGGCTCCTCTTCCTCCACAATCCCCTTCCGACCCGGGCGAGCCGGGTCCAGGACCCTGGTGGACCGGATACAGCCCACGGGCCTTAGTTTTAGGACACCTGGTCTGGAGTATTGAAGGTTGTAAGTCAGTGGAAAAATACAGGCTAGGTTTCTTTCCAAGCCAGGACATTACATGGGGCAGAGGCTCTAACACGACAAAAAGCTGTTGATGGCCCATCTGAGAGGAATTCTTGGGCCTGGGCAGATGGAGGTTGCCCTGGTGATGGGGTGTGCATTTGAGGTATCAGGAAAATACAGTCTTTAGCAAGGTAGGCTCGGAAGAACAAGGCAGAGAACAAGGAGGGACCCGCCTTGGCTAGGGTGGCTGAAAAATGGTTAGGAGAGATTTCTTGCACTTGAGTTCTGCATTGCTATGGGGAACAAGTCCCTCTTGATCATGTGCTAAGATCTGGACTCCTTCCATGCAGATTGAAGGTGTAAATATGTGAATAAATCATATTTCTTAAAGCTACAACAGTTTCCCCGAGTCTTCAGTTCTCCAAAGGAGCCTGAACTCTGGGTGATCCCTGGAGCCCCCTGGAATTTTGCTTCCGCTCAGCAGAGAGTGGGGCAGTGCCCAACTTCTGTAGGCTTCAATATTTGTTCCCTTCCCTTGATGGCTGTTGCGCTCAGGCCCTGCTTGTGGGCTTTTCATAAGCATCTGGTTCAACATAGTGAGAACAGGGCTTTGGACCACCTGGGCCTTTGGCTTGATCCAGCAAGCCTCTCCCTTTTCTCTGGAGTTACCCACCTTCCAGAATGGAGATGGTCCCTTCTGCACAAGGAGCACAATCATAGCAGCAAACAGGATCCCCTTCTTTAGCCACTCTGGCATATCCAGGGCGACAGCTTTCGGTGCATCTTGAACGAGGCACAACCTAAAAACAAGGAGAAAGAGCATAAAAGGATATCAGCATGAATTACAGACATCATCTGAAGGCCCTGACTAATAACAATGCTCAAATAAATATCATTTTTAGAATACTGAGGCCAGATTAGAAACTTTAAAATGGGAATGAGACCCTTCCAAATTTTGTTGGACTGTGGAGAACTTGTATAAAGTTTCATTTTAAATTGTTGAACACTAAAGATCAAACAAGCTTTGCCATTTCAAACTGTATTTAATGTTTATTGTTTTTTTTGTTTGTTACTATGATAGGGTTGCCATATTCAGGACAAAGTTACAGTAGAACCTCTACTTACGTCCTGCTCTACTTGGGCCAGTTCCAAGTTGCTACCGCGGAAAACCCAGAATTAAACACTGGGTTTGCTGCGACTTGCACACACGCAGAAGCGGCTGCTGCCGTCTGCACATGCACAGAAGTGGGCTGCCGCCAAATGCACCTGCACACAACGGCGCTTCTACCAGCAAACCATTCCGCTATAAGGAAGGGATTGTTGTCGTGAGTAGAGGTTCCACTGTATTGAGCTTTATTTTTTCCCCGCTCTCAATTTTTTTGTGCTTTTCTTTGAATAATAATAATAATAATAATAATTATTATTATTATTATTATTATTATTATTATTATTATTATTATTTTAATTGCCCTACTTGTCATACATTTGATTTTTCCAGTACAGTTTTATGTTTCAGCAAAAAGCTGCCTGGGTGCCATTTCTGCAGCCCAATTCTTGGATGTGTCTGAGATAACACGGAGGTATGGCAGCCCTATACTATGGTGTGTATTGTTGTGCTTTTATAAGCAGTTGCCGTTATTGGGCAGCTGATAAAGCCCACATGGCAGTTAGGCTCACACTGCCAACTTTTGGCCCATTGATGTCCTTGTTTCATCCACTCAGAGGGATAGATGGAAATGCAAGCTTAAGAGCAACCTCTCCTCTCTTTGCCCCTCTCCATCTGATTTGCTATGCAAAACAGAGAGGGCAAAACAGAGGGAAAACAGCAGTGCTCTACACAATCAGGTCTCACTCTGCACAGGGCCCACTTAGGGTTAACCTGAAAATGGCTCCTATCAGCATATTATCAGAACGTAGCAGATGTCACAGCAAGGGAACCAGAACCAGTTGTGCCATAGGGTTAGAGGGTTGGACGAGAATCTGGGGGACTAAGGTTTAAATCCCCATGAAGCCATGAAGCTTCCTAGGTGACCTTGGGCCAATCACTTCCTCTCGGTCTATCCTACTTCACAGGGTTCTTGTGAGGATTAAATGAAGAGGCAGAAAACCATATATAGTTCAAGTAGTTCAAGTAGACAAAAATGTGTCAACAAGCCTGATGCCTTTTGGCATGCTAATTTTGTCTGGTCAATACGAAGGGTATCGGCAAGAAAAACCGACATTCTGTCGCCTATCCCAGTATTCCTTCAGCAATTAGACCTATCCTGCACTCCGAGGAACTCCCAATTCCAGTTTTTAAGGGGTTTGTCTCTTCTGAAGATGAAGGAAATGAACATGGTGAGGAGCATAACTGGACCATCTGTGTGGATCTCAAAATGGTCAACTTCTTGCTTGGACAACAGAAAGGCTTTACCAAGTACCTGAATAACAACAGCTTATAGATACCACTGGGGAACAAAAATAGCAGTCACTTGTGTGATCCTTGGGTTCTCGCCAAACCATGGGAACCCAAAAAGGCATACTCTTCCGTTTTGCTTTTGTCCAGTCTCTAAGCATTTCCTCACAATTGTGACAAACAATATGCGGAGCCCATTTCTTGTGTTGGTTGCCCAGGGGAATTTCAAAATAGCTTTTATGGGCACGCCTCACAAACACTGCTTGTGTTTTTGTGTCTTTGATGAGGAAGTGTGTAGCAGCCACATACATAACAAAAGGCACCAGGCTTGTTTACACATTTTTGTCTACTTGAAGAAGCCATGGTCCGATCTGAAAAATACAAATATTTAGATTACAAAACTATAAAAATAAAGAAAAATTAAGTTTGCATAACAATAATTACCATGTGGTTAGGGTAGATCAAAGTGTCACGGTCCACTTATCCCCAGTGTAAATATGACATATCAGCAAAAGTTGGAAATTGAAAGATAACTATAGCATGTACATGAAAATCGATTTCAGATTTGAAATCAGCATTGAAAGAACATATATGAACAGTCGAAAAATCTCATGCAACAGAAAATGAAAAAAAAATTGTTCCCCAGTGATATATATGCAATGAAATAAAGAAAGAAAGAATGACTGACTGACTGAATGAATGAATGAATGCAATGACCTTGCTGAAGCTCCCAGGCCAAACAATGGCTTCTGGTTTAATGGAGAATTTTATGCCGGAGGATGCCTGTCCCTCGATGCTCCCAACTTTCTTTCTGCTGTGAGATCTATTGGGAAACACGACCCAGTTCATGATATCAAAGTTGGCAGTCAGCTCCCCATTCTGATCAGAATACATCCCTCCTATGGATGAATTGGAAATCCAAATTTCTTTCAAGAAAGTGTGAAGCTAGAATGGCAGGGAAAATGCCAGCATTTAGAAAACATGATATCAGGGTTGTTGCAGGATGTTTCCTGGGTATATGACTGAGAAAATCCTTTCCTGAAGTTGGATATTTTGTGGGATGTAGTCTTGTTTTTCTTCTTTGAGGAAGGTTCCAGACATCTTACCAATTTCATGAGAATTGTCCTAAATCAAGGACATTGAGTCAGAGGCCTTGGGTCAGCTAAATGATGACCTTTTGGTCATTACAAGAGGTCCTTTATCAGGTTATAAATTCACAGGACGTATGACTCAAATAAACACAAATAGAGGACACACCCTAGCAAGCATTTGGCAATTGTAGAAAGCTAGCATGCCTTTTAACTGGCTTTAAGCTATCCTATTGTCATTTCAACTTTCTATGTTTTAAATAAGGGTTTTCTTTAGTGATAATTTTTTTATTTTAACTTTTTTGTAAAGTGCTTTGAGGTTTCTTTTCAGGAGTCAAGCAATATACAAATATTATGCAATAAATATTGTAATTAATTAATCTTTATGTAAGAGAACGCTCCTTAACAATTTTTCATAGCTTAGTTTGTGCTTTGAAAGTTCCCCCCTAACTTTCCCAAATTAATTATTTAAAAAAATGATTTTAATCAATTTTCAAAGTATCTTAGAACCTCAAAAATAGATGAACAATTAAAAAAAAAACTTATTAACATGTCCTACTAAAGATAAGGCATAGGAAACCTATACATATTTAATAATTACAATGAGATAAACTTCAAAGAATATACAATCTGAAACGGATTCCAGAGAAGGACAACGTGTTTGCAAAAAAGGGGAGAGTACAGACCTGCCATGGCTGCAGCCTTTGAAGTTCAAATCGTTCTCCTCCATCCGCCATTAACCTCCATTTGGATCTGGATGAATACGCAGCATTTAGGGCCTGAGCCACAAGTTGGACACTGTAGTAAATGCTATAGCGGTCTTGAGACCAGATTGCCTCCATCTCCTCCTGGGACAAAGTTTCCTGTAGTTCCATTTCTGTGCATCTTGTCCAACCCACCTTGGGCAGCACATCCTTTGAACATGAACAATTGAATGCTTTCTCCCAAAACTGTACAGATGCAGATTCAGTTGCATCTGAAAGTCGAGTATAGTAGCCACGTTCTCTCCTTTTTTTGGTATTCATTACAAAGGACAAAGAACCTTGGGCAGGTGGGAAAGAATGCATGTTACGAAACAACATATCATCAATGTCCATAAGATCTGTTGTGATCCAGATTATCCCCTGAGATTCCGTCACTTGATGAATGCTTTGTAAAATCATGATTGGATAAATTCCATGTTGAGAGTCCCCATAATAAACAAACACCTTGACTTTTCTCAAGTCCGAAGCTTTACAATGTAAGGATGACATTTGTCGCAGGGTCAAAATCCGAAATTTTTCCAAGAAAGCAACACAAATCCCACTGTGGATCAGCGGAGGTGTGAAAGCACTCAGGAACCTTTCTCCATTGTCATTGTCTGGAACAAAGAGACCGATCCATGTCCACCCGAAATGCAACAACAACTTGACAATCCCCATGTGCTGGGTTTCTTCTTTGGGGACTATCCGATAGATAAAAGGGAACTGAGTTTTGTCATTCAGATCCTGAGCAGCAGAGCCAAAACTGATCTAGTACAAATAGGATTGGTGTCATGTTTTCAGAAATACACAAGAAGGGTCCCATCACATGATCAGGCCAAAGGCTCAAATAACCAGATGCTAACCAGATGCTTACAGGATGTCTGCCATGCCTCTGATGGATTAATCCTGTTCAGAAGAGGACCTGGAGCTTACAGAGAAGGAAGTGGCTCCAATGGACATTGAGACAGAGTATCTGGGGAAGAATGGCAGACCAAGGTGATCGACTACATGGGACTGGCGGAGATGACTGGCAGAATCCGTGACCAAGGGAAAGAGACGGTGGAAGAAGATTGGAAGAAATTTAAAGTTTATCTTAAGAATTGTTGTAAAATTAATGAATGTTAAAATGTCTTGGGTAACGCAAAATAGAATTGCAGTGACAAACAATTGGATATGAGAAAAAAGATTTAAAGAAAGTGCTATAAGAAATTGAAATTAGGGGTTGCTGGAATGATTTAAAACAGGGATGCAGAAAGGGGAGGTATGGGGAAGTCGCTGAAAGAAGGTCTAAGGAAAGAAAGGTTAAGAAATTATACGTGTTTATATGTTTGTTTGTTTATGTATTGTGTTGTATTGTCTTTTAATATGTGTTGAAAAACCAATAAAAAATTTATTAAAAAAAAAAAGAGACAGAGTATCAGGAGCCCTCAGGGGTCTTGGCACTCCAACCTCTTCCTACAGTCGCAATGTGCCACTACACAGAATGAGAGGCAGAAGCTAAGCAGCTGCACAGTCTGAAGGAGTGCAAGCACTTAAACCTCTATGTTCAGTTAGCTGCCAAATAGCCACAGGTCTCCCTGAGAAACAAGAACTCCTTAGCAGCCAGGGGCTACATTTTAATACATCTTCCTATGACAGTCTGGGGAGGGAGACAGAAAGAGGCTGAGGGTTTTCTAAATCGCTTTCCACATTCTTAAAATGTGATTCCCCGCCCCCTTTGGTTTCTCTTTTTGGGTGCTTTGCTTTTGTGTTCCCTGGAAAAATAGGTGCTTAGGATATTGCTGAAGCACATCTCCCATCAGTCTGCACAAACATGGTTACAAATAATGGTTGTCTTTGTAGTTTAGAAACTTCTGGGGGCATGAAGGGGTTCCTCACCACTGCTGGAGAGACAGCAAAGAGGAATGAAACATAATTGATTTCTTCCCTTCCAATTCCTACCTGCGGCATTTTGTAGATGCCTAACATGCTTGAAATCTGGCTGGGGATTTCAGAAGAAGTTGCTTCAAAAACAGCCAACACGTTATTCTGTCTTCCACAGCTGTAGTTTGGAATACTGTCTAGCATGGCATCGGCAGTTGTCCTGACATCATAAGCGGCCTCATAGATGCTATAGCCCAGGGTGACATTGGCTAAATGCTTAAGATACTGGGTGATCTCCTGGATTGCAAACAAGATGGAGAGGACTGGTGTGGTGTCCCATGCTGACCAACTGCAAATAAATGAATACACGAAAAATCATTTTAGCCTCCTATTCCCCATTAAATGAAAACAACTTGCAACAGTCCTTGCTCTATAAGAATATCAGAAGAGCCTGCTGCTTTTATATCTAACGGGCCAAACTCTGCAGCTAGGAAGGAGCAGAATCTTACCCAGATCCACCAACAAAGAAAGGAGTAGCATTTAGTGGAGCTTGAACTGGGGTGAATTAGACTGAAATGATCACTTAAAGTTTCTTAAGTGCAGAGACTTGTCAGGAACTCTTTAGAGGATGAGAAGATATGAAAGAGAGAAATGCGCTCTCTTGGGCTACCCACCTTAACTTCTGAGGGTGGTGGAACTACCTAGTAAGATTCCTATACTGATTTGAACGTTCCATAGAGTTTAAAGGGAAGGAGGTAGTCACCTTACATTCTGATTTTTACACTTTCTTTGATCCACAAATGCAAGATTGCACAGTGCATTTAATACTTATTTAAGATACAATGTAATCCAAATACACCCAAGACCACCTGGGACTTTAAAGTTAGACAGTTCTCTTTGGAATACAGGAATAGGGGAAGCTGTCAAAGGCATTTTATACTTGACTAGGAAGAAACACAGTTTTTGCATAAAAATACAAAATGAGACATGAGATGATCAACTGTGCTTTAGCTGCTGCCTTTGTATTAATGAAACTCCAAAATAGTGAAACGGTTCAGAATTAGCCTCTCTGTTAGCAGGATGCCAAGGGGTCACTAGGTACTTTGTTGCTGACTCTCAATCCCCAAATCTTCTTCCAAAGGCAATAGAGGGCCAAAGGAGAGAGAAGGTTTTTATCAGGGATGGCCAGATATTAAATGGTGTCTCTGACAAACAGCCATAAATGTGAATGAAGGCTGGGTAACATATAGTCACTTACGTCATAACAGTGTTTTTGGGAGGGATAGAGAACTTGAATGGGTAAGTTCTATAAGCTCTTGGAAATATGACCCCACTAATGAGGTGGTCTCCTGGCCTGAAATAATTCAGCGGATCACTTTCCTCATTTAGGTTCAATGGGCATTTTGCTTTCAGCATCCCACAGGCTCCATGGGGCATAAGCAGCACAAATAACAGCAGCACTAATATCATCCTGGCTATGCCTGCAAGAGTCATACACTCTTGTGACAGCAGTTACATTAGAAGCACAGCTGGACTCCTACAGGAGCTTCAGAAGCAGAGGCAGAAAAAGAAAACCTCCCACAGAAACAAGCCCTGCCAGCCCCAAATCTCCCAGGCCAGGCTTCTGATATTTATGACCCAGTTCTTCTTTCAGGCTTGTGACAAAAAGCCATATCATTCTGCCTGTGATTCTGATGTTTATGTTATTTGTGGACTCCAAGGCCACCATTGGGGAAATCCCTGGAGTAAGTAAATTATCATGATTTTTATAATTATCAAGTTAAGAATGTCCACCTGCTCTGCAAATCCCTAGAATTGGTGTGTGACTCAATGGGCATCTGCAGAGCCAAAGCAAAACATGTTTGTGAGAACTCAAAGATGGGGCTGTCAATCTGGGCCCTGCTAAACCTGAGGAAACGTTAACTTCAGTAAAGTCCAAGAAACTATAGAATAGCTATGATGGACCAAGACCAGCAAGGCAGGGCTTGTTAGACGTTTATAAAGTCCTGCATGGTGTGAATAATATGGATAGCAAAAATTTTCCTCCCTCCCAGTAATAATACTAGAAGTTTGGACTTTAGACAGGAATTTAAACCCTTGTGTCCTAGGCTCCTGTCCAACTCCCTGATCACTACACCACACTGCCTCGGAGCTATAGATTCATTGGCATCCAGTGGAGGTCTCTAACACAGAGATAAGTCATGAGATACTCACATGAGCTAATAGAAGTTCGGGTTCATGAGACAACCCAACCAGGTGACTGGTCCACTGGCTTTATACAGTAGCAATAATATATGGCCTTAGCTTAGTAATATACAGGTATGTAGTAACAGCCAACTAGAGATTCAATTCAATTCAACTTCTAATGAAGCTGAATGTTGGAAGAGTCAGGACAGAGAAATCTGTTATAGACCTTGAAGATTGCTCCTTCCCTGGAAGAATTTCAATCATACACAGTTGGGCTGAGGAAGGCTATTAACATAAATGTTATCTATAGAGTCCAGTAGGTGATGATCTATTATACATTCAAGAACAGTGTGTTTTACTGCAGGTGTTAGTGGAGTTTGGGGCAGATTCTTGAAGATGTGGAACCTTCTGAAGTGACTCTCACTGCTGGCGAATGAGGCCTTCAGCTGTTGAGGTTCTATTGCTCTTTGAACCACTGGGGAAATTGTTTTTTGTAAGAACTCACTGATGGGCCTGTCAATCTGTGTATGTGTAAAAGTTCCCCATAATGCCAACAGTACAATCCTAGCATCTCTACTCAGTATTCCCATTCAGTTTAGTGGGGCCTCCTCCCAAGTAAGCAGCTATTTGATTGCAGCCAAAAAGGGTTGGGAGGACATTCCTTCAGGTGTCCTTGCCGCTCACAAAACAACTCACGTGAAATTGAAAAAGACTGAAGGATCACCAGATGTTCCGGATGATCCTGCTGGATGAACCTAGTGTTCTATTTCTCAAGGATCTTCTGATGGGGCTGTCACTGCTTGCAAGAGAACTGATGAATCATAGAGTTGGAAGGGTCCCTGAGGATCATGTAGTATAAACTTCTGCAACGCAGGAATATGCAGCTGATGAACTTGTTAGGCACCGAAGTCCAGCAGGTCTTTGAAACATAAATAACCTATGTTTATCGGCACTTGATATTCCTAATAAGTGGACTTATTCAGCAGCTGTTTCATCAGGGTAAAGGAGGGATGAGACTATATGTCTCTCCTGAGAGACTTAGAATGGGTGCCTGAACTTGCTGTCCATTTTTCCCTCCCCAGTCCACTTTTCTGTTGTGTCTCTTAGATTGTGAGCTGAGGGCAGGATCTGTCTTCTTGATATTTGTGAGTCAATCTTGGGAGCTTACTTGTGAGATAAACAACTACCTGACATTCAGAAGACATCTTAAGGCAGCCCTGTTCAGGGAAGTTTTTAACGTGTGATATTTTACTGTATTTTTGGTTTTTATGGAAGCCGCCCAGAGTGGCTGGGGAGGCCCAGCCAGATGGGCGGGGTATAAATAATAAATTATTATTATTATTATTATTAGCAGGATTAAAATGCCAATAATGATTAAGCATGCATATATATATATATATATATATATATATATAAAACTCTCTTTTAAACTTTTTTTTAAAATGTTGTGAAAACCTTTCTGTTGCCTTACTGTATCTAACATGTTAAGTGTTTTTAGGTTGCATTGCCCATTTCTCCTGGGGAAAGACCTTCTTGAGATAAATTCTCTCACCCCCTAAGTGCAGGCAGGAGACAGTGGTCCTTTTCCATACATGCAGGAGCATAAATAGCTGTGTGTGTGAGAGTGAGAGAGAGATAAGTGTATATTCTGGGAGGCACAGCTAATTGTATATAATATTTTTTATTAATTTTCAATTACAATACAGTGGTACCTCAGATTACATACGCTTCAGGTTGCACACGCTTCAGGTTACAGACTCCGCTAACCCAGAAATAGTACCTCAGGTTAAGAAGTTGGCTTCAGGATGAGAACAGAAATCGTGCTCTGGCGGTGTGGCGGCAGCAGGAGGCCCCATTAGCTAAAGTGGTGCTTCAGGTTAAGAACAGTTTCAGGTTAAGAACAGACCTCCAGAATGAATTAAGTACTTAACCCGAGGTACCACTGAAATCCAATGACAATCACATTATCACAAACCAAATTACACCAATTAAAAGGAGCCAATTATTCAAACGCCAAATGAAACTTATTTAGGTGACTTCCCGTGTCTGGACTTCTGGGTGCGATGATCTTAATTAGGGCTTTAAAGGTCAGCACCAACACTTTGAATTGTGCTCGGAAACGTACTGGGAGCCAGTGAAGTTCCTTTAGAATCACTGTTATATGGACCTTGTGGAGATAACCAGAGCATGCACCATTCTGGTGAGACAGTTTGTGGACAGGTAGGGTCGCAGCTGGCATACCATATGGAGCTGGTAGACAGAGTTAACCTGTGCCTCCATGGACACCTGTGGGTCCAAAATGACTCACCTGCACACCTGGTCCTTCAGGGGCACAGTTGCCCCATTCAAGACCATTCAAGACCAGGGGGTCCCCCGTGCCCGCCCCCATCTCCCAAAAACAGTACCTCTGTCTTGTCAGGATTCAACTTCAGTCTGTTAGCCACCACCCACCCTCCAGCCACCTCCAGATACTCACACATTAACCTTAACTGGTTCCTCAGACTGATGAACACCCAGCCCAAACCACCTGATGATCTCCATATTCTTCTTCATGCTCAAGCTATACATTAAGCTTGTTGGAGAGCCAGGCTGCTGGTGACCTAGTTGCAGGAGTAACGTTGGCCAGTGACGTTACCATGGATGAATGCAGATGTATCATTGTGACATCAGTGTATGATGTCACAGACAGAATGAGCTTCAAACACCAGTAAAGTGAGAGGCAGTTAACAGTCAGACCCAGGCTTAATGCTTTGGGTATTGGTGGCAGATGATGAAAAGGTAAAACATGGGGGCTGTGGTATGTTTTACCAAAGGTTACAGTTGTCTAGAGAGCAAAAATGAATTAGATGGATGAAACAATAATATAGGGGCACAGCAGAAGATGGACTATATACATGTTGAAGGCCCTGGGTTCAATTCCTGACATCTGCAAATCATCCTGAAATCTTTGGGGCAGGAGCAAGACTGCAAGAAACCTTTAATTGCCTTTATACTTTCCTAGGCAACCAGCCGAAAGCCGCTAACAGCATTCTGACACCAGACTCGGTTCCACTTGAACAAAGTGGTATATGATGTGAAGCTAAGAATCATCAAAGAAGCTAAGAATCAGACACTACCACCTTCACTTTTTGTAGTTAGATGTGCCTTTGTGTTCAGATCAGGCCTGAGTATGATAATGTAGCACTTCGGTAGGAAGATGCAGCCCAGAAGCCCAGCACTGGAGGCCAACATAGAGAAGACCTGCACAGCTACCATGAACTTCCCTTTTGTGCTCAGGTAGGTGGGCACAAAGGACACCCAAACACTGCAGAAGACCAGCATGCTGAAGGTGATCAGCTTAGCTTCATTGAAGGCCCCAGGCAGCTTCCTCGCTAGGAAAGCCACCGTGAAACAAATGGCTGCCAGGAAGCCCATGTAGCCGAGGGCAATGTAAAACATAGCAACAGATCCTTCATTGCATAGAAGGATGATCTCTGCAACTTGGGAGTGCATGTCAGAGTCTGGGAAGGGTGGGGAGAATCCAAGCCAGATGGTGCAGATGACAACTTGCACACCACAACAGGAAAGGACAGTGAAGTTGGTCAGGCTCTTCCCCAGCCATCTCCTCATCTTGTTCCCTGGCTTTGTGGCCAGGAAGGCCAGCACCACAGTGATGGTTTTTGCCAAAACAGAAGAGACAGCAACCGAGAAGATGATGCTGAAGGCTGTTTGTCGGAGGAGGCAGGTCACTTTCCTTGGCTGGCCGATGAATAGGAAGGAGGAGAAAAAGGAAAGCAGGAGGGAGCTGAGGAGGATATAGGATAAGTCTCGATTGTTAGCTTTGACTATGGGAGTTTCCATATATTTAATGAAGATTCCTAGGAGAACACCAGTGGTTAAGCACAAGAAGAGAGCAAAGGAAATCAGGACGATCCCCAAGGGTTCTTCATAAGTGAGAAATGTTATAGTCTTGGGGACACATTTGTCTCTTGCTTGATTTGCATGCTGATCTTCTGGGCATTTGGTGCAATGCTTTGCATCTGAAGAGAAGAAGAAGGACTTCAGAATTACTAACAAAATTCTTACATCCATACCTGTCTGTGTTCCAATACAATGGGATAATACACCAAAGTGGGAGAGGTCAGGAAATCAGAGCGGGACAACATTTCCCTGGCTTATGACAGGATTTGCTTGAATAGTACTATATCCAGCACAGAATTAAAATGGCATTCTTAAGCCGTTTTTGAACATTTTAGTCTGATGTAGGCATCATGTAGGCATCATCAGATTTGCTTTCATGTTGGAGAAACAGAAGAGATTACAGAGTGTTCTCCTTCTATAAGGAAAGTTTGCACATGTTTTGATTTTATTTCATTCATTCATTTATCCTTCCAATTCTAGGCTACTTAACATGAAAAGTGGTGCACAGAAAACTAAAGCAACAGCTGACAACTTAAGCAATAATCAGTTGTGTATAAAAATGTTACAATAATACAAGATTAGTAAAGGTAAAGGGACCCCTGACCATTAGGTCCAGTCATGACCGACTCTGGGGTTGCGCGCTCATCTCGCTTTACTGGCCGAGGGAGCTGACATTTGTCCGCAGACAGCTTCCGGGTCATGTGGCCAGCATGACAAAGCCACTTCTGGTGAACCAGAGCAGTGCATGGAAACGCCGTTTACCTTCCCTCCGGAGCGGTACCTATTTATCTACTTGCACTTTGACGTGCTTTCGAACTGCTAGGTTGGCAGGAGCAGGGACCGAGCAACGGGAGCTCACCCCAACCCGGGGATTCGAACCGCCGACCTTCCGATTGGCAAGTCCTAGGCTCTGTGGTTTAACCCACAGCACCACCCACGTCCCAAATACAAGATTACTTATATATATAAACGAGTATCAGCTCCCTATCCTTCTGACACACTTCCCCTCTCAAACTCCGTGCTCTCACTGAAATCCCAAACAACCACATCTCTTCCGCAAAAATCTGGCAAAGAGGAAGGTTCCTACAAACTGCGGATCTCACCCTGGTTTTTCACTCTAGGTTTACTTTTTTATGAGCTGGCCCCATGGTGGATGAAGCAGCATCCTCAGGCTGCCCACAGCTGTATCCCATAGAGCACTCAGTCACCCACCTTCCTGAATGGAGAATGTCCCTTCCGCACAAGGAGCACAATCATAGCAGCAAACGGGCTCTCCTTCCTTAGCCACTCTGGCATATCCAGGGCGACAGCTTTCGGTGCATCTTGAACGAGGCACGACCTAAAAACAAGGAGAGGGAGCATCAACAGAGATCAGCATAAATTGCAGACATCAAATAATAATCTTTTTTAGAATTCTGAGGCCAGGTTAGAAAGCTTAAAAATAGGAATGAGACCCCTCTAAATTTTGTTGATCTGTGCAGAAATCGTCTTGTTTCTGACATAAAGTTTCATCTTTAAAAAGCATAATGGGATTTAGAAAAGGTTAACTAATTAAACTCTCTGTTTCCTTTTATTGCTTCTGTTTCATATTATGATATGTGTTTCTGTGTTTTTATAAGCAGTCGGCGTTACTGGGCAGCTGTTAAAGCCCACATGGCAGCTACGGCCCCCCTGTCAACTTTGGGCCCATTGATGCATTTTCATCTTCCCCTCTGAGTGGATAAACAAGGAAAAGTGTAAAGACAGCCTCTCCTCTCTTTGCCCCTCTCCAACTGAATTGCTATGCAAAACAGAGAGGGCAAGGAAAACAGCAGTGATGCAGACATCTGGGAAGTGGCGGTCACCCTGGTAAGAGCCATCTTAGGGTTATCCGAACTTAGCAGATGTCACCACAAGGGAACTGCAGCCAGTGTGGTGGAGTGGTTAAAGGGATGGACAAGAACCCAGGTGACTAAGGTTCCAATTCCCATGCAGCCATGAACCTTCCTGGGTGACCTTGGGCCATTTACTTCCTCTCAATCTGTCCTACTTCACAGAGTTGTTGAGGGGATAAAATGAAGAGGCAGGAAACCATATATAGCATGTTGAGCTCCATTGAGAAAAGGTGGCATATGTCAGCTATAATGGCGTTTCAGAAGTTCAGAAGCCACTGAAGCTTACAGAAGCCGTAGAAGCTTATAGATGCTAACAGAAGTGTTCCGGAATCTTCCAGTGTGTCTGGAAGATTTCCAAGGTTCCAAGGTCTCCATAGAAATAGACATGGGCATGAATTCTGAAAGGATATAAATGCAATAAATAAATAATTGCAATAACCTTGCTGAATTTCCCAGGCCACAAAATGGCTTCTGGATTAATGGTTAATTTTATGTCAGAGGAGGGGTGTTTCTTGATGCTCCCAACTTTTGTTCTGCTGTTAGATCCATTGCGAAACATGACTGAGTTCACGATATCAAAGTTGGCAGTCAGCTCCCCATTCTTATCAAAATACATCCCTCCTATGGATGCATTAGAAAGCTGGATTTCTTTTAAGAAAGTGTGAAGCTGGAATGGCAGAGAAAACACCAGCATTTAGAAAACATGATACGAGGGTTGCGTGTGGGAACTACAGGCTTGGGTGCAAACTCCATTGCAGATGATAGTAAAATATATAATTGCAAAACAATTGCAGGATGCTTCCTGGACATTTGATTTATTAAATCCTTTTCCGAAGTAAAATATTTTGTAGCACATGGTCTTGTTTTTCTTTGATAATTGAGAAATGTTCCAGACACCATACCAATTTGAACTGAACTCCTATCAGCCATATTTGATGACATTTGGGTCATTATAACAGGTCCTTTATGAGGTTTTAAATCCTCTTGGGGATAAGACTGAAATAAACATACTGTATGTTGAGGACATGGCCGGGAAAACAGATTGGAACTCTAGAAAGCTTGCATGCATTTTGATCGGCTTTAATCTATCCTATTGTGATTTCTTGAGGGACGCGGGTGTGCTGTGGGTAAAACCTCAGCGCCTAGGACTTGCCGATCGCATGGTTGGCGGTTCGAATCCCTGTGACGGGGTGCGCTCCCGTCGTTCGGTCCCAGTGCCTGCCAACCTAGCAGTTCGAAAGCACCCCCGGGTGCAAGTAGATAAATAGGGACCGCTTACCAGCGGGAAGGTAAATGGCGTTCCGTGTGCTGCGCTGGCTCGCCAGATGCAGCTTGTCATGCTGGCCACGTGACCCGGAAGTGTCTGCGGACAGCGCTGGCTCCCGGCCTATAAAGTGAGATGAGCGCACAACCCTAGAGTCTGGCAAGACTGGCCCGTACGGGCAGGGGTACCTTTACCTTTACCTTTATTGTGATTTCTTACAAATAGTGAGGCCTTACAAATAGCGGGGGAGAGAAGGCAAGCAAAATGTGAGGGAGGTAGTGAAAGATACAGGAAACTGAATGCAGATTTCCGAAAAATAGCAAGGAGAGACGAGAGGGCCTTCTTAAACAAGCAATGCAAAGAAATAGAGGAAAACAATAGAATGGGAAATAGCAGAGATCTGTTCAAGGAAATTGGAGATATGAAAGGAACATTTTGTACAAGGCAGGAGTGCCTGGCGTGCTCTGGTCCATGGGGTCACAAAGAGTCAGACACGACTAAACGACAAAACAACAACAACAATTGTGATTTCAACTTTCTATATCTTTCAAATTAGGGTATTACATTTCTTTCTGAGAATTTTTTGGTAAACTATTTTGAGGTTTTTATAGCAGCCAGGCGATATATACATTTTATGAAATAATTATATTAAATAATCAATGTGAGAGAATGCTCCTTAACAATTTATTATAGCCTATTTTGTGAAGGACAGGACATACAACCACAATGAGATAAACTACAAAAGATATAGACTCCAAAAAGAATTCCAATGACGGAAAACAGATGGCAAAAAGGGGAGAGGACAGACCTGCCATGGCTGCAGCCTTTGAAGTTCCAATCTGTCTCCTCCAGCCGCCATTAGCATCCATTTTGATCTGGATGAATATGCAGCATTTAAAGCCTGAGCCACAAGTTGGACACCGTAGTAAATGCTGTAACGATCTTGAGACCAGATTCTCTCAACCGCTTTCTGGGGCAAAGTTTCCAGCTGTTCCTTTTCTGTGCATCTTGTCCAGCCCTCCATAGACAACACGTCATTTGAACATGAACAATTGAATGCTCTCTGCCAAACCTGTGCAACTGTAACTTTAGGTTCAGAAGACAGTCGAGTATTGTAGCCATGTTCTGTCCTTTTCTTGGTATTCATTATAAAGGATAGAGAACCATGGGCAGGCTGGAAGGAAGCCACATCACCAAACGACGTCTCATCAACACTCGGAATGTCTGTTGTGATCCAGACTATCCCCTGAGATTTCTTCAATTCATGAATGTTTTGTAAGTAGATGATCACATAAACTCCATATTCAGAGTCTCCATAGTAAATGAACACCTTGACTTGTTTCAGGACAGAAGGTTTACAATGTAAGGATGACATCTCCATAATGAAAAAAGGGATTTTTTCCAAGAAAGCCACACAAATCCCACTGCGAATCAGCAGAGGTGTGAAAACACTCAGGAACTTTTCTCCATTGTCATTGTCTGGAACAAAGAGACCAACCCATGTCCACCTAAAATGGAGCAGCAACTTGACAATCCCCATGTACTGGGTTTCTTCTTTGGGGACTATCCGGTAGACAAAAGGGAAATGGGTTTTCTCATTCAGATCCTGAGCAGCTGAGCCAAAACTGATCTAGTAAGAAAAGGATTGGTGTCAAGTTTTCAGGAATACACAAGAAGGGTCCCGCCGCATGATCAGGCCAAAGGCCCATCTTCTCACAGTAGCTAACCAGATGCTTCTGGATGTATGCAATGCCTTCGATGGAGGAATCCTGTTCAGAAGAAGACCTGGAGCTTACAGAGAAGGAAGTGGCTCTAATGGACACTGCGGCAGAGCAGGGCAATACAAAATAAGGAATACAAAATAAGGGCCCTGTCACATGATCAGGCCAATGCTCATGTGACATCTAATCCAGCATCCTGTTCTCACAGTGGCTAACCAGTTGCTTCTGGGAAGCATTTCATGCCTCTGGTGGAGAATCTGGAGCTCACAGAGAAGGAAGTGGCTCCAATGAATATTGAGGCAGAATAGGGCATCTGGGGTTTTCAGGGGTCATGGCATTCCAACCTCTTCTTAGAATCACAATGGGCCACTTCAAAGAATGAGAGGCAGAAGTAGAAGCTAGGTAGTGACACAGTCTGCAGGAGTGCAGGCCCCTTAACCTCCATGCTCAGTTAGTTTCTGGACAGCCACTGGTCTGCCTGTGAAAAAAAACTCCTGGGGAGCAAGGGCTACAGTGGTACCTCGGGTTACAGACTCCGCTAACCCAGAAATAGTTAAGAACTTTGCTTCAGGATGAGAACAGAAATCGTGCGGCGGCAGCAGGAGTGGTAGCTAAAGTGGTGCTTCAGGTTAAGAACAGTTTCAGGTTAAGAACAGACCTCCAGAACGAATTAAGTTCTTAACCTGAGGTACCACTGTATGTTGAACTATGATACTAGTTTTTCCTACCCAGTCTGATGAGGTGAGAGAAAGAGACTCAGGGCTTTCCAAATCAGTTCCCACTTTCTTAAAATGTGACATTCTTTCTATGATCTGTCTTTTTGGGTGGTTGTGATTTCTGTTCCCTGGAGATCAGGGATGGGGAAAATTTGGTCCTCAGGATGTTGCTGAACTACAACTCCCATCAGTCCCCACAAGCATGGCGAATGGCCAGGAATGGTTGGTTTTGTAGTTCAGAAACCTCTGGAGGGGTGGAGGGGTTTCTCAACACTGGTGGAGATATAGAAAAGAGGAAGAAAACATAGCTGGTCTCCAATCCCCTCCAAAGTCCTACCTGGGGCATTTTGTAGATGCCCAACATGCTTGAAATCTGGCTGGCAATTTCAGAAGTAGCTGCTTCAAAAACTGCTATAACATTACTGTGTCTTCCACAGCTGTGGCTTGAAATGCTGTCTAGCAGAGCATCAGCTGTTGTTCCGACATCAAAAGCGGCCTCATAGATGCTGTAGCCCAGGGTGGCATTGGGTAAAAGCTTAGGATTCTGGTTGATCTCTTGGATGGCAAATAATGGGGACAGAGTGGGAGACGGGTTCTCTGATGTTAAACTGCAAATGAATAAACAATGAATAAATGATTAAAAATGAATAAAAAATGAATAAATGAATAAATAAACATTTGTTTCAGCTGTCTCCTTACCATTTAATGAAGACAACATGTCATACTCATTGTTCTATAAGAACCTAAGAAGAATCTATTAGTTTTGTATCTAACGGGCCAAGCTTTGAAGGAGTACAATCTTGTCCAGGTGCTCCAACAAGGAAATGAATATTTTTTGAGGCGAGCTTGCAGCTTGGGTGAATTTGATTGGAATGATAACTTACAGTTTCTGGAGCTTAGAGACTTGACAGGAACTATTTACAGGATGAGAAGGAACAAAAGAGAGAAATAGCAGACATTTTGTCCGCAGAGGACAGGAATCCAAATCTCTGAGATTGGTGGGCCGAGTTAAGATACACATAGTGGTATCTGAAGAAGTGTGCATGCACACAAAAGCTTATATCCAGAACAAACTTAGTTGGTCTATAAGGTGCTACTGGACAATTTTTTAATTTTTAAATTTTGACTGTGTCAGACCAACACAGCTATCTACCTGAATCTAGAATAGTGGCTACAAACAACCCCTGGCTAGGTTGCTAGACAAGCCATGGCCTTGTGTGGTTTCCAGTAGCCCATGCATTAACTAGAAGCGCAGAAGAAGGAAATGTGTTTGCTCTTTTCCAACAGTAAAGGTAAAGGGACCCCTGACAGTTAAGTCCAGTCACGAACGACTCTGGGGTTGCGGTGCTCATCTCACTTTACAGGCCAAGGGAGCCAGCGTTTGTCCGCAGACAGTTTTTCCGGTTCATGTGGCCAGCATGACTAAGCTGCTTCTGGCAAACCAGAGCAGCGCACGGAAACGTCGTTTACCTTCCTGCTGGAGCAGTACCTATTTATCTACTTGTACTTTTTGGGGTGCTTTCGAACTGCTAGGTTGGCAGGAGCTGGGAGAGAGCAAGGGGAGCTCATCCCATCGCGGGGATTCGAACTGCCAACCTTTTGATCTGTAAGCCCAAGGCTCAGTGGTTTAGACCACAGCGCCACCCACGTTCCAACAGTAGCAACATTAAATCACAGCTGAGAACAAGGTCAAGATCCAGGAGTTCATGATGAGTAGCACTTGTTCCAAAACTCAACAGGACTTGTTAAGTTGTTCCAACAATATCCCCTGCCCACTTACCTAGCTTTTAAGGAGAGGCAGAGAAATCTCAGTTGCTTGCAAGTTATTCTCTTTCTCTCCCTGCAGGAATTCCCTGACTGAAGATTTCAAACCTCTTCGGGGTTGGAGTCAGTCCCCTCTCTTATCTTGATGCACTGCTCTTCCCCAGAATGCATCATTGGGCATGGCTCCCAAATTCTTGCAATCTGTCCCAGCAGATTGTGAGAGTTTTACAGCTCAGGGATGCTTCCTCAAGCTGGGAATGCTGCCTAGTAATTCTGCAGAAGTTATAAGTATTTAGCTTAAGTAACTATGAACCCTAAAATCTGGGATTCCCTCGAAACCGGTGCTAAATTTTGCAGTCAGTTTGCAAACGTTTGCAGTGAAAATCCTGCATTTGGAATCAACCCACAAACTGAGTAATTGATACATCAAACTGAGGTTTGTAAATCCAAAAACTGAAGCCCCCAAAGGAGGTTCAGAATTAACCTCCCTGTTTGCAAAATACAAAGGGGTCAGTGTGAATTTAAATCCCCAAACCTTCTTTTTAAGTCAATAGATGGGCAAAGGAGGGTTTATCAGGGATTGCCAGAAATCAGTTGCTGTCTGGCAAATAGCAGTGATTGCGAACGCAAGGTGGGTAACGTAAATCACTTACCTCATAACATGGTTTCTGGGGCCCTGGGAAAAGTCAGGTGGGTAAATATGAACACGTCCTTGATTTATGACTTCACCAATAAGGTGGTCACCTGGCCTGAAATAATTCAATGGATCGTGATCCTCTTCCATATTTAATGGACATTTTGCTTTCAGCATTGCACTGACTGCATGGGGAGTAAGCAGCAGAAATAGCAGCAGCACAAATACCACCCTGGCTATGCCTGCAAGAGTCACACACTCTTCTGACAGCAGTGACATTAGGAGCGCAGCTGGACTCATACAGTAGCTTCAAGCAAAGGTACAAAACGGAAAACTCCCACAGAAAGGATCCCTGCCTGCCCCAAATCTCTCAGTCCACGCTTCAGATATTTATAACACACTTCTTTTTGTACAGCAGGTTTATGACAATATGTTAGCTCATCCTGACTATGATTACGATGTTTATGTTATTTTTGGATTCAAAGACCATTGCTGGGCAAATCTCTTGACTAGATAAACAAATCACCATGATTTTGATAATTATAAGGTTAAGAAGGTCCACCTCCCTGGCATCTGTGTGTGACTCAACGGGCAGCTGCAGAGCGAGAGCAAAGGGGACATCAACTTCAGTAAAGTTCAGGAAATTATAGAACAGTTATTATTGATAAAGACGAGCAAGGCAGGACATGATTGATGTTTATAAACTCCTGTATGGATTATACGGATAGCAAAAAGTTTTTCCCCCTCCCAACAATAAAGCTAGAAGTTTGTACCAAGTGGAACTTCAATCTTGGTGTCCTAGGCCATCATGCAACACCCTGGGACATCTGCCTGGCTGCTGTGAAAGAAGGTAGCTGCAGTAGAGGAGTCCTAGATCTGATACAAACTGTAAACAGATCAAGACATTGGCAGGATTATTGTAAAAACTTGCAGTTTTAAACCTGCAATCCTGCTTGTGGCTTCCCACTGTGGCAGCTGGTTGGCTGCTGTTAGAGAATGTAGCTGCACTAGAGGAGTCCTAGATCTGATACAAACTGTACACAGATCAAGACATTGGCAGGATTATTGTAAAAACCTGTTGTTTTAAATATATATGTGAGATATACAGTGGTGCCTCAGGTTATGAACAACCTAGTTAACACAGTTTTTGGATTATGAACACTTCAAACCTGGAAATGCGTGTTCTGGTTTGCATATATTTTTTTGATTGTGAACGTACTCCGTTCGGGGGTGCACTTCCGCTTTGTCGGTATGGCCTTCCCTCGTTCAGCACGGCGGCGGCGGCTGCAGCGGCAGAGGGACCAAGCGCAGGGGAGTGGCAGTGGCATCCCTTGTCTGCTCGGCACAGCCTTCTTGTGATCTCCCTTGTTTTGCTCTGCTGCCAGCTTCAACCTTTTAACTGCTATGCCTTCTTTTCCTCTCTCTCTCCGCCGCCGCCAGATATTTCTGCCTTAGGACGAGGGGACGGGAGCTTGGCGAGACCCGAGTGGTTTGCTCTTTTCTTTCCAGTCTCTGGGTTGGGCAGGTTATGTGGCTCTGTCCTGTTTCTGGCTCCATCGAAGCCTCTGGACGATCACAAGTAGGGGCCCTGAAACAAAAGCCAGGAGCCTTTAAGTTCTTCTTTTATTTGCTAGTTAAGTTTGTATGCTGTCGCTGCAGAAGCAAGGACCCCCTTCTCCACTTCAGGGTGATGCTGCCGTGGCTGGAAGTGATGTCCCTTTCTTGCTTGGCACAGCCTTCTGTCGCTTATAAATTATTTCTCAATATTCTTTTATCCTTTTACAAGTCCACCACATATGATAAAACGTACTCTCAGCCTCATTGCATCTCCAGGACTTATTTGATTCAGACTCATACATTTTGGCAAGTCTACTCAGAGTTAAATACCATCTGTAGATCATTTTCATATAGTTCTCCTTCAAAGAATTAAATGCTGTGAACTTCAAATCACTCTTCCAAAGTTTTTCACAGAGATTCAGATCTATATTATGTCCTATATCTATTGCCCCTTGTGTCATAGAAGTGGGTGGTGCTGTGGTCTAAACCACTGAGCCTCTTGGGCTTGCTGATCAGAAGGTCAGTGGTTCGAATCCTGGTGACGGAGTGAGCTCCCGTTGCTCTGTCCCAGCTCCTGCCAACCTAGCAGTTCAAAAGCATGCCAGTGCAAGTATAAATAGGTACTGCTGTGGCAGGAAGGTAAACCATCTTTCTGTGCACTCTGGTTTCTGTCACAGTGTTCCATTGCACCAGAAGAGGTTTAGTTATGCTGGCCACATGATCCGGAAAGATATATGTGGACAAATGCCGGCTCCCTCGGCCTGAAAGCGAGATGTGCGCCACAACCCCAGAGTTGCCTTTGACTGGACTTAACTGTCCAGGAGTCCTTTACCTTTACAATAGAAGCTTTAACAAGCTCGTCTTTTGTTTCCCACTTTAATAACAAATTGTACATTTTATTTTATAAAAATTCTTTTTCAAATCGTGAGCTTTGGTCAGAAAAAAATCATTTCCCCTGTCAATTTTAAACTTTTTGTGTAATTGATGATATTGTTATCAATCTGTAACGTGGCTCCTTACATTTCTATTGATTTCAGTTTCGGTTCTCCCTCTGTAAAATATAGTAATTCCCTGTAAGTTTCCCATTCTCTAATTTCCTTATAGTTCTATCTACATCCAGGGAAACCAGTCCATTGAGATTCCCCATCACTATTATTCTATTATCACATATGCCAAACAGTTTCTCTTCCAATGTTTTAAAGAAGTCTGCTTTTCTTTCATTAGGGGCATAAATTCCTACTAAAATTATTTGTTCCTCCTCTAGACTCATTTTGGTCACCACTATTCTACCTTCTTCATCTTTAAATAAAAATTTGGGGACTAATTTGGGATTGACATACATCACTACCCCTCTTTTTTTAATCCGAAGAGATGAATTCTTGCCCCAGATTTTTATTAATGATTTTCTATGTTGCCTTTTATATGTGTCTCCCGCAAGCAAATGTCTAATTTCTGTCCTATCAAAATATGTGCTACCGGTACTTTATTTCTTTTCGTTTTATTGTTTAGTCCATTTACATTCCATGAAAGAATTCTAAGATCCATTTTCAGTTATATCTTGTTTACCCTTCTACTCCCCCCTTTACTGTCTGCCCTCTTCTTCCTTCACCACTCCCTCTTCCACTTCTTCCTGCCTAGATCCCAAAACTTCACCAAAGTCTTTTTTGTATCTTCTTACAAAGCCATGTGCCCTCATTGGTTCCACAAATCTCCTTTTTGCCTTTATAGGTGAAGTAGACTCCCCCATCCCTATCTAAAGCGGATAGTTTTTTCTTTTTAAGGGCCTCTGTCAAAAAATTAGACTTCTCTCTTCTTCAGAAATTATAATTCTTTCTTTATCTGTTTCAAGACCTTTCCCATAATATGTTTCTTGATCAAACAAGAAAAGCTTTACTTCCAAAAAGAAGTTTGTGAAACAAAATTGGGTCTAGAGATGCATTCTTTTAGGTACAATTTGGAATATTGGCATACATTATGGGGCGCTCTTGAAATGGCATATGATAAGGGCTGCAACTAATCAGCTGCTGAATGGACTTGGCTTGAGCCATGAAGGTATTTTAATGATTTTCAACTAGCACGAAGAGACTTACAATAGCCAGAATGGAAGGAGGGGCAAGGCAATATTTGTTCTGAAAGGTCTCCTAAAGCTCCTAAAAGGCCTCCTAAAGCTCCTAAAAGGTCTTTTTCTCTTTTGACCTTCACCGCAAAATGAAAGAATCATGTTTAGATGTTTAGATGTTATCTGTTATAGAGGAAGAGAGAGAAGCCAATGATTTATACTCAATAAAGGGGTTTACAATGTTTTTTATACCCTCGCCTCTTGACTGAAGTTGAATGGATCTTATATTAATTTTCTTTGAGCTGTATGAAGAAAGAAGTGGAGAAGAGAATAAATTTGCCAAGGACTCTTAATTACACTTGCCAGGAGTTTATAAATGTGATTCTGATCTTTAATTGCGAGCTGCGGAAAATAACCCCCAGAATTTTAATGGCGGAGCAGGCATCTTCTCGGAAGTTATTTATAACTCAGCACGTCCTTGGACAACAGAAGGGATGTTTCCATAGGAATAGCATGGACTGAGAAAGATGGCAAGTAATCTCTCTCCACTCTAGGTCTGCGAACAGACTGCTGGAAAAGCTCAACATGCAAAATGGCTATTCAATGTGTTTGGAAAATAAAAATGCTGCTGTTTGTAAGAAAACAAGAAGGCTAACTACAAAAATGGATTAAGACTAACAGAAGAATAAGGAGGTGATTAAAGAAGAAGAATGAATGTGGCAGCATCAGAAAGCAATCAACATATGTTTGTGAAAGGAGCGGGAAACCTTTTTTATTTTTAAAAAAATGTATTAATTTTTTAAAAATAATATTTTATTAAGTTTCCATTTCATTATATATAAACACATCTATATTACTCACATTAAGTTTTTGCTCATATGAGCTGGTTGACTTCCCTCACTCCTACCTTGTGGTTACCATAATTCCTATCTATTTCACCACATTTGTACCTCTTCCTCCTTACATGTCATCCATTTCAATTTTTACATTTTAAATAAATATAAAAAGGTATCAATCATAAACATTGCAAGTCTTCTTATTTGAAGGACAATTGCAAAGAATTAATAACAATAGCAGGCAAAGTGTATTAAATTTAAATAATTTGGACTGATTTGTTAAAATTCAGGAAACTAATTAAAAAAATAATATAAAAAAGAAAGATGTGAATTGACCACTTCTGAAAATTTCCAACCTGAACTAATAGGTTTATTATTTCTACTACCTCGTTGCTAAAACCGGTTGTTTGGGAAGTGCAGATGATGGAGATGTTTGCGGCAAGACAATTACAAACACTCTTAGGTCATCTATGATTCTATGACTTAATAGTGTTTCCTTCTTTTTATATATATAATATTTTTATTGTTTTTTCAGATTTAACATATTTTTACATTTCATACATCATCCAACCCAGTTCCTTAAAACTTGTCAATTTCCCTCCCTCCCTCCATGGGTTCTTATTTTAAAACGAACATCAATTCCATCTTTCTAAATTGGCCAACTATTTTTCCTTCCTTCTTAATGCACATAAACTGATTTTCCAACATAACTAGCTTTTTTTCATTCCTATCAGTGCTTTTAAGTGCTTACAGTGGTCCTTTAAATCCCACAAAAATTTTCCAGTCTTTCTCGAATATTTGATCTTCTTGGTTTCAGATCTTTCCTGTTAACTTTGCCATCTCTGCATAGTGCATCAGTTTCACCTGCCAATCTTTCTTCGATGGTATTGTTTATTGTTTCCAGTTCTGGGCTAATAAAGTTCTTGCTGCTGTTGTTGCATACATAAATGTTTATCTTCTCTAGGTATCTCCTCACTAATTATACCTAACAGAAAGGCTTCTGGCTTTTTAACAAATGTATTTTTACATATTTTCTTTAATTCATTATATGACATTTCCCAGAAAGTCTTTACCTTACTACACATCCACCATATATGGTAAAACGTACCTTTGCTTTCTTTACACTTCCAGTGCACTTTTGAGCAGGTTTTATACATACAATTTTAACTGGTGTTAGATACCAACGATACATCATTAAAAAAAATAAAAATTCAATGAGCAGGATGCAGTAAATTTTATGTCCTCTTTTCACAATTTTTCCCAGGCTTTCATTTGGATATTATACCCAAAATATTTTGTTCATTGGATCATTACAGATTTTACTTCTTCATCCATTGTATGCCATTCCAACAATAGCTTGAACATTTTTTATAATATTTTCACATTATTATCTAGCAACTCTACCTCAGACTTTGATCTTGTGTCAAAACCTTTTCTTTTATCTATCTTAAACATATCACTTATCTGGTAGTATTCTAACCAATCTGCCATCAATTCTTTCACCTCCTCAATTTTTTTTTCTATTTTAACTGGTTTTCTGTCTCCATTAACAAATCAGAAACAGCTTCTAAGGGTGAGAGCCAACAAGGGGTTTTCCTTTCAACTAATTTTTTGTATTATCATGTCCTTCCAGATCCAATAAGTCTGTAATTTTCCAACATTATCCAATACCGTAGCAAGCAGAAGCAGGACAACTCATAATATAATTGTGTTTCCAATTGTCCTGACACAAACCAGGGTAGAGTCCACCTTAATAACATATTTCATGTGAAATTAAGAATCTTCAAAGAAGCTAAAAATCAGACACCACTGTCACTTTTTGTAGATAGATGTGCCTTTGTGTTCAGATCAGGCCTGAGTATGATAATGTAGCACTTCGGTAGGAAGATGCAGCCCAGAAGCCCAGCACTGGAGGCCAAAATAGAGAAGACCTGAACAGCTACCATGTACTTCCCTTTGGTGCTCAGGTAGGTGAGCACAAAGGACACCCAAACACTGCAGAAGACCAGCATGCTGAAGGTGATCAGCTTGGCTTCATTGAAGGCTCCAGGCAGCTTCCTGGCTAGGAAAGCCACCGTTAAGCAGATAGCCGCCAGGAAGCCCATGTAGCCAAGGACAGTGTAGAACATGGCAACAGATCCTTCATTGCATAGAAGGATGATCTTTCTAGCTTGGGACTGCATGTCGGAGTCTGGGAATGGTGGAAAGATTCCTAGCCAGATGGTGCAGATGACAACCTGCATACTGGAACCGGAAAGGACAATGGAGTTGGCCAGACTCTTCCCCAGCCATCTCCTCACCCTGTTCCCTGGCTTTGTGGCCAAGAAGGCCAGCACCACAGTGATGGTTTTTGCCAAAACAGAAGAGACAGCAACTGAGAAGATGATGCTAAAGGCTGTTTGTCGGAGAAGGCAGGTCACTTTGCTTGGCCGGCCGATGAACAGGAAGGAGGACCAAAAGGAAAGCAGGAGGGAGATAAGGAGGATATAGGATAAGTCTCGATTGTTAGCTTTGACTATGGGAGTTTCCATGTATTTAATGAAGATTCCTAGGAGAACACCAGTGGTTAAGGAGAAGAAGAGAGCAAAGGACACCAGGACAATCCCCAAGGGTTCTTCATAAGTGAGAAATGTTATAATCTTGGGGACACATTTGTCTCTTGCTTGATTTGCATGCTGTTCTTCTGGGCATTTGGTGCAATGCTTTGCATCTGAAGAGAAGAAGAAGGACTTGAGTATCACTAACAAAATTCTTACATCCATAACTGTCTGTTTTCTAATACATTGGGAAACAATAATAAGAGATTAATAAATGATAGGATTTTGATTATTTGGAGTATTGAAGAATGTAAGCCAGTGGAAAAATACAGCCTAAGCTTCCTTCTAAGCCAGGACCTTATCTGGGATAGAGGTACTAACATGATAAAAGCTGTTGAAGGCCCATCTGCAAGGAATTCTTGGGCCTGGGAAGACAGAGGTTGCCATGGTGATGGGGTGTGCATTTGAGGTGTCAGGAAAAGAGAGTCTTTACCAAGGTGTGCTGGGAAGAATAAGGCAGAGAAGAAGAAGGGACCCATTTTGGCTAGACTGGCTGAAGAATGGTTAGGAGAGATTTCTTGCACTCAAGTGCTGCACTGCTATGGGAAACAAGTCCCTCTTGAACATGTGCTAAGATCTGGACTACACCCATGCAGACTGAAGGTGTAACTATGTGAATAAATCATATTTCTTACAGCTACGACAGTCTCCCCTGAGTATTCATTTCCCAAAAGGAGCACAAACCCTGGGCGAGCCCCGGGAACCCCCTAGAATCTTGCTACCGCTTGGCAGAGAGTGGGGTGGTGCCCAACTTCTGTAGGCTTCAATATTTGTCCCCTTCCACTGACGGCTATTGTGCTAAGGTCTTGCACGTGGACTTTTCATAGGCATCTGGTTCAACATTGTGAAAGGGTGTTAGACTAGATGGGCCTTTGGCCTGATTAAGCAAGTCTCTCCCTTTCCTCTAGAGTCACCCACCTTTCTGAATGGAGATGGTCCCTTCCGCACAAGGAGCACAATCATAGCAGCAAATGGGCTCTCCTTCTTTAGCTACTCTGGCGTATCCAGGGCGACAGATTTCGGTGCATCTTGAATGAGGCACAACCTAAAAACATGGAAAAAGAGCAGCAAAAGGAGACCAGCATAAATTACAGACATCATCTGAAGGCCCTGACTAAAAACAAAGCTCAAATAAAAATCATTTTTAAAATACTGAGGCCAGATTAGAAAGCTGTAAAATGGGAACCAGACCCTCCCAAATTTTGTAGAACTGTGGAAAATCCCTCTTCTTTCTGACAGAAAGTTTCATTTGTAATTGCTGAATACAAATATTGTTAAACAGAAAGGATTCAACAAACTATGGCCTTTCTAACTGCATATGAGATTTGAGGAAGCTTAAAATGGGAATGAGACCCTTCCAAATTTTGTTTGGACTGTGGAGACATTTTGTTTTGATGTAAAGTTTCATATTTAAAAAGCACAATGGGATTTATTATACAGTGGTACCTTGGGTTACATACGCTTCAGGTTACATACGCTTCAGGTTACACACTCCGCTAACCCAGAAATAGTGCTTCAGGTTAAGAACTTTGCTTCAGGATAAGAACAGAAATTGGGCTCCGGCGGCACGGCGGCAGCTAAAGTGGTGCTTCAGGTTAAGAACCACCCATTAGCTAAAGTGGTGCTTCAGGTTAAGAACAGTTTCAGGTTAAGAACGGACCTCCGGAACGAAATGAGTACTTAACCCGAGGTACCACTGTACATTGTTTAAGGTAAAAGGTTAACTAATTAAACTCTCTATTGCCTTTTAAAATTTGTTTGGGGTTTATTGCTCCTGTTTGTTACTATGACATGTATTTTTGTGTTTTTATAAGTAGTTTGCGTTATTGGGCAGCTGTTAAAGCCCACATGGCAGCTACGGCCCCCCCTGTCAACTTTGGGCCCACTGATGCATTTTCATCTCCCCCTCTGAGTGGATGAACAAGGAAAAGTGTAAAGACAGCCTCTCCTCTCTTTGCCCCTCTCCAACTGAATTGCTATGCAAAACAGAGAGGGCAAGGAAAACAGCAGTGAAGGGCCCTGGGAAGGGCCATCTTAGGGTTAATCTGAAATGGGCACCTACTGGCAAATTATCCGAACTTAGCAGATGTCACCACAAGGGAACTGCAGCCAGTGTGGTGCAGTGGTTACCCGGGAGACCAAGGTTCAATTTCCCACTCAGCCATGAAGCTTCCTGAGTGACCTTGGAGCGTTCACAGGGTTGTTGAGGGGAGAAAAATAAGAGGCAGCAAACCATACATAGCGTTTTGAGCTCCATAAAGGTGGGACATGTCAGGTATAATGGCATTTCTGAAGTACAGAAGCCATAGAAGCTTATAGAATCTAACAGAAGTATTCCAGAATCTTCTAGTGTATCAGGAATTTTCCAAGGTTTCCATGGAAACAGACATGCAGCTGGAATGAGCTCGTTTTGCTTCCATGTCAACCCCCTCCAGCCTGCCTATAAATGAGATGGGGTCGAATATTATTCTTACTTTCCCTCTCTCTGATGTTCCTTCACTCCCTCATTCTGAATTTTCTCAGAGTATGTTGTTCGTTTTAAGTTTTTTACTGTTGTATTTTACTGCAACTGGATTATTAAGAGAGTGCCCTTCCAGGGATCTGGTACTGAACTGTCATTCTGCCTCAGTAAACTTTTACTAATTAATCCACTGCGTCCTGAGTCCTCCCTGTGTCTTCTTGAAGCTGCTACTCACAACTGCAAAGGCATTCCCCCAGAGTCCTGACACAATATTAATGCAATCAATCAATCAATCAATCAATCAATCAATGCAATGACCTTGCTGAAGTTCCCAGGCCACACAATGGCTTCTGAATTAATGGTGAACTTTACATCGAAGGATGTCTGTCCCTCGATGCTCCCAACTTTCATTCTGCTGTGAGATCTATTGTGAAACACGACCCAGTTCATGATATCAAAGTTGGCAGTCAGCTCCCCATTCTTATCAAAATACATCCCTCCTATGGATGAATTGGAAAGCTGTATTTCTTTTAAGGAAGCGTGAAGCTAGAATGGCAGAGAAACACCAGCATTTAGAAAACATCATATGAGAGTTGCGTGTGGGAACTACAGGCTTGGGTGCAAACTCCATTGCAGATGACAGTATACTATATAATTGCATAACAATTGCAAGATGTTTCCTGGGCATTTGATTTATCAAATTCATTCATGAAGTTGGATATTTTGTGGGATGTAATCTTGTTTTCCTTTGATAATTGAGAAAGGTTCCAGACCGCTTACCACTTTTGAGTGATCTATCCTAAATCAGGGAGATAGAGGCAGAGACCTTGTATCTGCTTTATTTGGTGACTTTTGGGTCATTATAACAGGTCCTTTATCAGGTTTTAAATCCTCTTGGGATAAGAGTCAAATAAATATATATTAAGGACATGGCCAGGAAAGCACTTTGGAACTCTAGAAAGGTTACATGCTTTTTAATTTGTTATAATCTATTCTATTGTGATTCTATTGTGATTTCAACTTTGTATGTGTTTCAGAAATAGGGTTCAAATTAGGGTTTTAAATTTATTTATTAGAATTTTATTGTTTAACATTTTTGTAAACTGTTTTGAGGTTTTTTGAGCAGTCAAGCGATATATATATCTTATGAAATAAATATATTAAATAATCAATGTGACACTCCTTAGCAATTTATCATGCCCTATTTTGTGAATGAATATTTCCCAATGCTTTTGTTTATTAATTAGTTTCAAACTATTGTAGAGCCACAAAAAAGATGAACAAAAACAAAAAATTCTCAGGATGTCCAATTAAAGACAGGGCATACAATCACAATGTGATAAACTACAAAAGGTATAGACTCCGTAACGGATTCCAATGATGGAAAACAGATGGCAAAAAGGGGTGAGGACAGACCTGCCATGGCTTCAGCCTTTGATGTTCCAATCTGTCTCCTCCACCCGCCATTAACCTCCATTTGGATCTGGATGAATATGCAGCATTTAAAGCCTGAGCCACAAGTTGGATACCGTAGTAAATGTTGTAGCGGTCTTGAGACCAGATTCCCTCAATCTCTTCCTGGGGCAAAGTTTCCAGTTGTTCCTTTTCTGTGCACCTTGTCCAACCCTCCACGGACTGCACTTTGTTTGAACATGAACAATTGAATGCTCTTGACCAAAACTGTGCAGCTGCAGTTGCAGCTTCAGATGAAAGGCGAGGATAGTAGCCATGTTCTGTCCTTTTTTTGGTATTCATTACCAAGGACAAAGAACCTTGGGCAGGCTGGAAGGAAGCCACATCACCAAACAACATCACATCAATGTCAATAACATCTGTTGTGATCCAGACTATCCCCTGAGATTTCCTCAATTCATGACTGTTTTGTAAGTAGATGATCACATAAACTCCATATTCAGAGTCTCCATAGTAAATGAACACCTTGACTTGCCTCAGGACAGATGGTCTACAATGTAAGGATGACATCTCCATAATGAAAAAAGGCATTTTTTCCAAGAAAGCAGCACAGATCCCACTATGGATCATCAGAGGTGTGAAAGCACTCAGGAACCTTTCTCCATTGTCATTGTCTGGAACAAAGAGACCGACCCATGTCCACCCGAAGTGGAGCAGCAACTTGACAATCCCCATGTACTGGGTTTCTTGTTTTGGGGCCATCCAGAAGATAAAAGGAAACTGTTTTTTCCCCTTAAGATCATAAGCAGTAGAGCCCAGACTGATCTAGAAAGAAAAGGATTTGTGTCTTGTTTTCAGGAATAAAAAAGAAAGGCCCTGTCACATGATCAGGCCAATGATCATGTGACATCTAATCCAGCATCCTGTTTTCACAGTGACTAACCAGTTGCTTCTGGGAAGCATTTCATGCCTCCAGTGGAGAATCTGGAGCTCACAGAGAAGGAAGTGGCTCCAATGAATACTGAGGGCATTCAGGGGTCATGGCATTCCAACCTCTTCTAAGAATCACAATGGGCCACTTCAAAGAATGAGAGGCAGAAGTAGAAGCTAGGTAGTGACACAGTCTGCAGGAGTGCAGGCCCCTTAACCTTAAATTAGCTTCTAGACAGCCACAGGTCTGCCTGAGAAAGAACTACTCCTGGGGAGCGAGGGACTATGTTGAAATATGATACTAATTCTTCCTACGCCAGTCTGGTGAGGGTGAGAGAAAGAGACCCAGGGCTTTCCAAATCAGTTCCCACTTTCTTAAAATGTGATATTCTTTCTATGGTCTCTCTTTTTGGGTACTTCTGTTTTATGTTCCCTGGAGAGTAGGGATGTGGAAAATTTGGCCCTTAGGTTGTTGTTGAACTACAACTCCCATCAGTCCCCACAAGCACGGCAGATGGCCAGCAATGGATGGCTTGGTAGTTCAGAAACCTCTGGAGGGGTGAAGGGGTTTCTCAACACTGGTGGAGATATAGAAATGAGGAACGAAACAAAGTCCTACCTGGGGCATTTTGTAGATGCTCAACATTCTTGAAATATGGCTGGAGATTTCAGTAGCTGTTTCTTCAAAAGCAGCTAACACATTATTCTGTCCTCCACAGCTGTAGCTTGGAATGCTGTCTAGCATGGCATCAGCCGCTGTTGTGACATCAAAAGCGGCCTCATAGATGCTGTAGCCCAGGGTGACATTGGGTAAAAGCTTAGGATTCTGGTTGATCTCCTGAATGGCAAATAAGGGGGACAGAGTGGGAGAGGGGTTCGTTGATGTTGAACTGCAAATAAATGAATAAACAAATAATTGTTTCAGAAGTCCACTTTCCATTTAATGAAGACAACATGTCATACTCATTGTTCTATAAGAACCTAAGAAGAATCTACTAGTCTTATATCTAATGGGCTTTTAAGGAGTACAATCTTGTCCATGCGCTCCAACAAGGAAATAAATAATTTTTAGGAGAGCTTGCAGCTTGGGTGAATTTGATTGGAATGATAACTTACAGTTTCTGGAGCTCAGAGACTTGACAGGAACTATGTACAGGATGAGAAGGAACGAAAGAAAGAAATAGCAGACATATTGTCTGGAGAGGACATAAAACAAAATCTCTGAGGTTTGATAGGCAGAGTTATCACTGACATAGTGGCTTTAAACAAGTGCTGGCTAGGTTGATAGACAAGCAGTGCCCTTGTGTGGTTTCACGTATCCAATGCATGAACTAGAAGCTCAGAAGAAGGAAATGTGTTTGCTCTTTTCCAAGAGTAGCAATATTAAATCACAGCTGAGAACAAGGTCAAGATTCAGGAGTTCATGATGAAAAGCATCTGTTCCAGCAATTTCCCCTGACCACTTACCTAGCTATTAGAGAGAAAGCAGAGAAAGCTTAGTTCTTTGCGAGTCTGGAACTGAGGTTTGTAGTTAACACCCCAAAATCAAATTTAGTCTGATTCACTTCAACCTGCACTAAAGTTTGCCAAATGTTTTGCAGAGAGAACTCAGCATTTTGCAGCACCCCACAAAGGGAGCAATTGTCACTTAATATGGGGGTCACAGGGTCACCCAAAAACCCAACGTTGCCTGATTCATTCCAAACCCAAGCCAACAATTTGATTCAACAGGACCTGAACAAACTGCAGAAGTTTGCCAACAGAAGCAGGAAAAGAGATGACCGGCTGTTCTCTGCCTTTGTAAATTAAACTGAAGCCCCAAAGGGTTCAGAATTAGCCTCCCTGTTTGCAGGGTACCAAGAGGCTAGTGGGCACTGAGATTCTTTCAAAATCAAGAGATGGGCAAAGGAGGGAGAAGGGTTTATTAGGGATGGCCAGAAATTAAGTGCTAATAGCAGCGTTTGTGAATGTAGGGTGGGTAACATACAGTCACTTACCTCATAACATGGTTTACGGGGCGCTGGGAAAAGTCTGGTTTGTAAATTACAACACCACCTTGATATATGACCCCACCAATGAGGTGGTCTCCTGGCCTGTAATAATTCAGTGGATCATGTTCCTTTTTCATATTTAATGGACATTTTGCTTTCAGTATCCCACTGACTCCATGGGGCATTAGCAGCAGAAATAGCAGCAGCAGTATTATCATTCTGGCCATGCCTGCAAGAGTCGTACACTCTTGTGATAGCAGTGACATTAGGAGTGCAGCCGGACTCGTACAGTAGCTTTAAGGAAAGATACAAAAAGGAAACCTGCCACAGAAAGGACCCCTGCCTGCCCCAAATCTCTCAGGCCAAGCTTCAGATATTTATGACCCAGCTGTTCTTGCAGGCTTGTGACAATAAGTTACCTCATCCTGCCTGTGATTATGGTGTTTATTTTATTTTTGGACTCAAAGGCCATTATTGGGGAAATCCCTGGACTAGATAATTATAAGGTTCAGAAGGTTCATCTCCCTGCCATCTGTGTGTCTCTCGGTGGGCACAGGAAGAATGTGGGCAAAGCATGTTTGTGAGAACTCACAGATGGGGCTATCAGTCTGGGCCCTGCTTAATTTGAGGGGTCATGAACTTCAGTGAAATCCCAGAAACTAAAGAACAGCTATGATTGTTAAAGTCTAGTAAAGCAGGACATGATGAAAGTTTATAAACTCCAGTGGTGTGGATTATATAGACAGCAACATGTTTTTCTCCCTCCCAACAATAATACTAGAAGTTCTGATGGAGTAGAACTTAAATCGTTGTGTCCAAGGCCCTCATCCAAGACCCTGATCCCTACACCACCTGGTTTCATAACTATAGAACTCATGGACATCCAATGAAGCTGAATTGGATTAGCCAGGACAGAGAAAATGAAGTACTTATCCACAGAGTGTGCAGAGTTAACCTGTGGAATTCATTTCCTCAGAACTGAGTGATGACCACAAACCTGGATGGCCTGAAAAGAGGATGGGTCGTGTTCATGGAGGACATGGCTGTCAGTGGCTTACAGCTTGATGGCTATGTTTGTGCCTCCACTGTCACAGGCAGGTTGCCTCTGAATACCCATTGCAGCAAAATCCAAGTGGAGAGCCTGCTGTTGTGCTTGGGTCCTGTTTGTGGCTTCCCATTGGGGCATCTGGTTGGCAACTGTGAGAGCAGGTAGCTGCAGTAGAGGAGTCTTAGATCTAATACATACTGTAAACACATCAAGACATTGGCAGGATTATTGTAAAAACCTGCAGTTTTAAATTTATATTTGAGAATAGACGATTAAACGAATAAGTTAGGGCAATCTAGAGTATGTAGGAAAGGATGAAAATAAATGTAAGGAACAGCAGAAAGAGAGGGAAGGGAGTCGAAACTGAAATGTATACAGAGAAGGCTTCCCAAAGTACGGTAATCCAAAAACATTCAACAGCACTTGGAGCATTTAGGTTAGGCAGTTCTGCTGGGAATAAGTAGGGGAAGCTGTGCAATGGCATTTAACTGTAGACCAGGAGGGAAAACCCCTTTTTGCATAAAACTATGTTTAAAAAGGGACGCTGGTGGCGCTGTGGGTTAAACCACAGAGCCTAGGGCTTGCCAATCAGAAGGTTGGCGGTTCGAATCCCCGCGACGGGGTGAGCTCCCGTTGTTCGGTCCCTGCTCCTGCCAACCTAGCAGTTCGAAAGCACATCAAAGTGCAAGTACATAAATAGGTACCGCTCCGGCGGGAAGGTAAAACGGCGTTTCCATGTGCTGCTCTGGCTCGCCAGAAGCGGCTTAGTCATGCTGCACACATGACCCGGAAGCTGTCTGCAGACAAACGCCGGCTCCCTTGGCCTATAGAGCGAGATGAGCGTGCAGCCCCAGAGTCGGTCACGACTGGACCTTGCGGTCAGGGGTCCCTTTACCTTTTATGTTTAAAAAACTGGTTTGTCCCCTAGTATATCATCATCATCATCATCATCATCATATTGAGCTGTTCAGAATGAATCTACCTTGGATTAGGACATGTGATCTAGATGCTGCCTTTGTACTAATTAAACTTAGGCTCAAAATAAGGAAAGTGCTCAGAATTAACCTCCCTGTTTGCAGGATACCAAGGGGCTAGTATGCTCTTGGATGCTGACTCCAGATCACCCAATATTCCTCTGGGGCTTGAATTTGGTACTAAGGCACCCTGAGCAAGGATAAAATTTGCCCCGTCCCCAAGATTCCTTATTTCCACAATAATACCTTTTGGTACAGTTTTTACATTTAAACTTTTCAGTCGATAACTGTATAAATACAGGATTCAGAATTGCTGGTGTTATTTTATGCCCCCTCGGCTTGGCACCCTCAGTGGGGGAACCCTCCTGCACAACTTTAAATATGGCAATGTCTCCTTCAATGGCAATAGGGGAAGAAAGGAGGGAGAAGGTTTTCTCAGGGATGACCAGAAATTAGGGGATGTCCCTGATAAATAGAAATTATTTGGAATGCAGGTTGGGTAGCATAAAGTCACTTACTGCAGGATTGTGTTTCTTGGGGGGGGGGGTTTGGGAAAAGTCGTATGGAACATCTGCTGCAGCTTGTGGACTGATGACCCCACTAATGAGGTGGTCTCCTGGTCAGTAATAATTTAGTGGATCGTTTTCCTTTTTCAGATTCAAGGGGCATTTTGCTTTCAGCATCCCACTAGTTCCATGGAACCTTAGCAGCAGACGTAGTAGCAGCAATATCACCCTGGCTACGCCTGCCAGAGTCTTACCGTATTGTGATAGCAGTGACATTAGTAGCATAGCTGGACTCCTACAGTAGCTTCAGGAAAAAAGTAACAAAATGAAGACTCCTACAAAAATTAGTCCTCTGCCCCCAATGTCTGAGACCAGGTTCTCAGTAGTATTGGAGGTATTTATGTCCCAGTTCTTCTTTCAGGCTTATTACAAGACTTTTAACTCATCCTGTCTTTGAGTCTGATGTCTATGACTCAAAGGCCACCTTTGGGGAAATCCCTGGACTAGAGAAAAAAATCAGCATGATTTTGATAATGAGAAGGTTGAGAAGGTCCACCTCCTCTGCAACCTCCTCGAGGGGCAGGGGCAGACTTGTACCCAGAGAAAAACAGCTTTGTGAGAACTCACAGATGGGACTGCCAATCTGGGTCCTGCTAGGTCTGATGAAACCAGAGAAGTTCAGCAAAGTTCAACCATCAGTAGAGAAGCCATGATGGATAAAGGCTAGTAAGGCAGGAGATGATAGTGTTTTAGAAACTGAATTATATTATCCTTACAACAAACCTCTGAGGTAGGTTAGGCCGAGAGACTTGCCCAAGGTCACTCAATGAGCCTAATAAGTGAGCAGGGATTTGAACCTTGGTCTCCCAGGTCCAAGGCATAAAATGAAGCTGGATGTTGCATAATTTAGGACAGTCACAAGAAAGTACCATACCTTCCAATATTTCTCTGGTGAAAATAGGGACACCCTATTCCATTATAATTTTATTATTTATATCCCCCCCCCCATCTGACTGGGTTGCCCTAGCCACTCTGGGTGGCTTCCAGCATATATAAAACCATAATAGAACATGAAACATTAAAAAAACTTCCCTATACAGGGCTGCCTTCAAGTGTCTTATAAAGGTTGTACCCACTTGGCTCAGGGGTCACATAACTCCATACCCTCTAACTTTTCTCTGATGAAAATAGTCATGCTATGGGATTTGCTCCCACATGAGGCAGGGGTGGCCACCAACTTGCAAAGCTTTTTTAAAAAAAGGATTGCACAAATTCACGGAGCGCAAGGCTACCATTGGCTACTAAGATTTCAAATCTCCACTACTAGAGGCAGTAGCTCTCTCAATACCAGTTTGTGGGAACCCCAACTCTGAAGGACTGCTCTTGCGCCCAGGTTTTGCTTGTGGCCTTCCCACAGGCATCTGGTTGGCCACTGTGACAGCAGGAAGCTGAACTGAATGGGCCTGTGATCTGATCCAGTGAAGAAGAAGAAGAAGAAGAAGAAGAAGAAGAAGAAGAAGAAGAAGAAGAGGAGGAGGAGGAGGAGGAGTTTGGATTTGATATCCCGCTTTATCACTACCCTAAGGAGTCTCAAAGCGGCTAACATTCTCCTTTCCCTTCCTCCCCCACAACAAACACTCTGTGAGGTGAGTGGGGCTGAGAGACTTCAAAGAAGTGTGACTAGCCCAAGGTCACCCAGCAGCTGCATGTGGAGGAGCGGAGACGCAAACCCAGTTCCCCAGATTACGAGACTACCGCTCTTAACCACCACACCACACTGGCTCCCTCAAGTGGGTCTCCTCAAGGGTCTTTCATGTGTTTTCCCCAGGCATAAACAGATATTTCCCTCTCACATGCCTAGACCATCTGACTTCACACAATAAGGGTATGTTCGGGGTTGAGGGGTTTCTTATGATAACTGATACTGAGCACTCACTGAGCTTTCAGAACCTTCCTTGACCAAAGTTTAGAGACAGAAGGAGAAGCAAAGGCAGCATCGTTCAGTTTTGGACACTTGGAGCTACTGCTAGTCCCTAGCTGTGTGAGGAAGTTATTGCTTCTGTTTGCCGCGTGTAGCATGGCAGCTATTCAAGCACTGCCATGTGCTTCAGTCACTGCCTGACCAGCTCAGCATGTCACCACAACTTCCTGCTTTTGCTACAGATGCCCCCTCCCTGAGGTGGGCGGAGGTTGTAATACTTCTGACACCCACTGCTTCCTTTCTTGGAAGGAGGATTTTATGAAGGCGGAGTGCTGATTTTGCTGACATCCTTCCACCCCACAGTGTTCTGAGTCTATTAATATATATTGGCCCCTTCCTCAAACTGGGGTGTAGGGATGGGTGAATCTGCCAATGTCGGTTTCTCATTGCGTGGACAGGCGGAGTCCCCAGATCCCGCGCGGTCCCCCCGTCACGTGGAATAACGACTCAAGACAACGTGCTATGGGATTAAATTGGCCACAACTTTATTAAATTTCAAATGTGGGTAGACCTTGGCTCAGGCATTGGGCGTTCTCCCTCCCCAGTCCCCAGCCAGGGACCTAGGGAGCATCAGGGTTATCCAGTGTGTGTGGGGGGATGGGCCGGCTCTGGAGAACATATGTTCAAGCAGAGATAGCCGCCCCCGTAACGCCGCCACCGCAGGGGAGAGCAATGACGACCTTTCGGCGTACGGTCAAAGCCTCCCTTCAGAAAACCCCTTTAATGGGGAACCCTGGTATCGCTGCCGCAAAGAGGAAGATGGACAAAAGGATTCCGCCCAAGGCCTGATACCGCCAAAGTTGTGACGTTTTGCTACGGGAAAGGCGAAACCTGCCAATGCAGGGAAATTCCTTTCCGGCCCTTTAACAGCGACCTTAACGTAGCAGCGCCCGCATACCTGTGGAGAAAAGTTAACCTGCAAAACCTGTGAAGAAAAGTTAACCTGCAAAATAAGACATTAACTGAGGGTGGGTAGGGTGGCAGAAGCTCTGGAGCCAAGTGAGGATTCCCAGGTAAGATCCTCCCTCTATTGTGTGGGCAGGTAATCCCTCCCCTACATGGCCTGGTCTCCTTGGCAACGCTTCCCCCAGGTGGGATTGGACAACTGACTGAGGTAGGCAGAGACCTCCAGGTATCCCACCTGAGGGAAGGCAAAGCCAAGCCTATGCTGTTGGAGCCGCTCCAGATCTAGGGGCTGCATGCGTCCACGCAAAGGGCGCCCCCCGTTTTAAGCGGGGAGCGGTCATTTCCCCAATCTTAAGTTTGGTTCTCCTAATTTGTGATTCATTCATTTCTAGCACAGAATGTTCTCATTTGAAGGATTCTTGTGTGACCTTTTATGTTTCGCTCACCTTATGGTCTTGATTTATCGGCTACTTTTAAAATGAGACTGCATTTTAACTTGTATTTTAAATTGGTTTCCCCCCCCTCATGTTTTTTACTGTGATTTTATTGGTGTTAGCCGCCCTGAGCCCGGCTCTGGCCGGGGAGGGCGGGGTATAAATAATAATAATAATAATAATAATAATAATAATAATAATAATAATTAACATTTTAATACAAAACATTGCCTAATGTATTTATTTTGCAGATTTACTCTAATACAATGCATTTTTGTATTCCACGTTCACTAACATGCATTTATACTTTACTAAATATATATTATTATATATCTTACTTGGCTAGAAAACTGTGTTGCAAAATCAGAGAATGGTGAATTATAAAAGATGCGGCATTTTGCTTCATGTCTTGCTCAAAAGGTTTTCTCCCTTTTCAGAACTGTCTCTTGCAAATTCCACCCGCAGCTGCAGCCACTTCTGCCTCTGCCCTTCCTTGCTCACCACTGCCACGTGAACCCAAGAAAGTTGCTTAGAAAAGGAATGAGGCCCCTGGCAGAGGCAGATTTAGGGGAGGGTGACCTGTTTGGCCACACTGGGTGTGGAGTCTTGGGGGAGCCACAGGAGGCGTTGCATCTATGACATAGAATGGAAAGTGAGAGGCGAGGAAGGACACAAAAATCTGGCATCACACAGGGTGCATCTGGAAATTGAGACTGCAGGGTCTACCCCTACACTTGGGCTGTAAACCCCATCCCTGTTTCGGAACAATATCAAACCCTGAAAAATCCCTTTTATTTGCAGCATCAGCTGCAACTCTTGGTTCAAATCGCTCTAAACTGTCTGAGGAAGACTGTTTGACTTCGTTCACAAGTGCCTTTCCTTGCATTTTGTTTCCTGTTGACGACAAGCATTTGATAAGAGAAGAAGAGTTTGGATTTGATATCCCGCTTTATCACTACCCGAAGGAGTCTCAAAGCGGCTAACATTCTCCTTTCCCTTCCTCCCCCACAACAAACACTCTGTGAGGTGAGTGGGGCTGAGAGACTTCAAAGAAGTGTGACTGGCCCAAGGGCACCCAGCAGCTGCATGTGGAGGAGCGGAGACGCTAACCCAGTTCCCCAGATTACGAGACTACTGCTCTTAACCACTACACCACACTGGCCACACATGTGCTGTACATAGTGTTTTGCTGGCACCGCCGCTCCAGCGTCGTACGGATGGTGCCGGGAACCTCTGCTCGTGGCTGCAGCCATTGAGGAGCCTCTGTTCGTGGCTGTAGCAGCAACGGAGGGGTCCCACCGCCATCCACACGGTGCTTGAGCAGTGTCGGCGGCAAACCGCTATGTACAGCGCATGTGCGGCGTCATTATGTACAGTGCATGCGTACGACGCCACACATGCGCTGTACATGGTGGTTTGCCGCCGGTGCTGGGATCCTCTGCTCGTGGCTACAGATCCTCCACATGTGGCTGTGGCAGTGTGATGACTGCTCACGCCGCCGTGAGCCCCCGCGGAGTGCCTTCTTGTCACCCCCCCAGACATGGCACCCGGGGCGCACAGCCCCCCTGCCTCCATTGCGACACCACTGGATAAGAGGGCCCTGCTGAGCATCCCCTCCCCATGGCATCTGCCCAGAGATGGTAAATGCATGAATTCAATAGGCTTTGCTTAACGAGGAGAGAGCCTTCCCTCCTCTTACCAACCTGCATGGAATTCCTGGTCACCTATGGCAACCAGGCGAGTGCTTAAAAACAAGGCTGCACTAACTGCTTTAACTGACCAATCCTGACTCTTCATTTCCAATGTTCTGTCCTCCAACAGACTCCTCCTCCCCTTTTACCTCAACATTCCACCTACTAAGCAATTCTCCCTCCCTTCCAGAAAGTGCTCCAGAAAGTGTTGACCACACACAAGTATTTATGTATACCAGTGGTGTAACATGAGTTGCCCGTACCTGGAGCCACATGAAGGGCCTGGGGTGGGAAGGAGGGAAACTGGCTGAGTGCGCATGCGCATTTACTGCCTAACAGCAACCACAGCATCCAGGAGATCACGGCTGCAGAGATAAGAAGAGTCGTTCCATTCAGTGGCGTAGCGTGGGGGGTGCAGGGGGGGCCGGCCGCACCGGGCGCAACATCTGGGGGTTAGAGTTAGGGGGCGCAAATCCACGGGTTAGGGGGCGCAAATCCACGGGTTAAGGGGCGCAAATTACTTGCCTTGCCCCGGGTCCTGACAACCCACGCTACGCCACTGGTTCCATTATCTGAAGAGGTCACTTCCTGGTTCGTATGGAGAAGCCATTTTAAACAGAGCCCAGTGATGGAAGCACCCAGCTGCATTGAGGCAGCACCAGGTGCTGACATTTTGCACCCCTAGCGGTTGTGTGCCTGGGGCAGCTGCCCCTGTGACCCCACCCCCGCATACTATTTTTTTTTTTAAAAAAAGATTATATTGGTTTTTTATAATTACATACTATACATACACATATTACATTTTACATTTATTCCTGCTCTCAAGAGCTGACTTTCCTCCTTCCTCCTTCTGGCTTTTTTTGTGTCGTCTTTAACTTTTCGCATTGTCTTTATCCATTTTGTATATAGCTGTTCTTCTTCAATTTTTGTCCATGAAATGTCCGTAAACAAACAAATCTTTCTATATATACAATTCTTGTTGTCTGTCTATATTCATTTACAAATGCTGTTCAACCTTGGTCATAATATACATTTTTAATTCATTTTGATATTATTGTCCAATAAATTTCTTTGTATTTTCCCGTTATGAGGTTTATTTCAGTTCTACTGGTTTCCCTATTTCACATCATCTTCTCTATATATAACATAAGTTTCCCCCATTCTTTTTGATATGTTTCATCACCCTGGTGTCGAAATTTCGTTGTTAGTTTGGCTATTTTACTTGCATCCCAGACTACATTAATATCTGTACCTTTATTTAGATTTAATTCAAAGTATGTATTTAGATTTTTTTTTAGTTCTTTCTAATATTTCTGTATTATCTAACAAACTGTCATTTATTCTCCACCTCCGTGCTGTTGGGTCTTTACTCTTCCATTCCATTACAATAACATTATGATCTGAGTGTTAAATGCTAAGGCACTCCCAGCTGCTGGCAATCTGAAACGGGGAAAAAACATGACCAGATTAAGTTCCCGTTTGTGGACTTCCCATGTTTGTTTGCTTATTATCCAGCATTCTGGCAGCTAACAACAATGCAATGGAAATGATATATAATGAATTGAAAAGGATGTTTAAAATAACATTTGTAAAAAAAAACAACACCAGAAGCTTTTCTTTTGAGATTTATAGGGACAGAACTACCTAACTTGTACAGAAATTTATTTATGTATGGTACTACAGCTGCAAAAATGCTACTTGCCCCAAAATGGAAAGAAGCAGAAGTCCCAGCAAAGGAAGAATAAATACAAAAACTTAAGGAATATGCAGAAATGGCAAAACTTGCCGGAAGAATAAGAAATCAAGATAACAAGCTTTTTATTTTTAAAAAATGGAAATGGTTTATTGAATATTTACAGATAAATTGCAAACACGTAAAAACATTGGGAGGATTATTGCAGTAACCTGCAGTTTCATACGAGTATATATTTAAAGTAGATAAATAAATGAGCAAATTGAATGAATTTGGATATGCAGAAGATATTAAAAATTAAATTTAAGGAACCGCAGAAAGAGGGAGAAGGAAGTCAAGTTTTGAAATGTTAAAATGATTGTAAAATTAATGAAATGTATAAACCTGAAAAGTATAAATAACTTTAAAAAAAAACCACAATGCAATATACCATTATAAAAACAGGTGACACTATTACAGTTATTAAACAGGCCAAACTATTCCAAATGAAACAGAACAGCACAAAACAAGCAAAAGTGGCGGGTCTCAGAAAACAGAACAGCTTAACTGTTAGAGGCCAAGGTAAAGAGATGCAGGATAACTTTAAAAGGAGTTCAGAAAATTTCATATAAGATAAGGCTACCAGTAGCCACTAGCCATAATGTCTATGTCATCACTCCATTATCGAAAACATCTTCCTCTGAAGACCAGCTACTGGGCATCAGGGAAGGGGAGACAGCTGTTGTGCTCAAGCCCTGTTTATCGGCTTCTAGTTTGGCCTGATCCTGCAGCCTCTTCTGACATTCTTCTGATTACACTGTTAATACCAAAAAAAAACCCCCACATCGACTAAGAGTTTCCCCCCCTGGTGTGAGTCTTAGAATTTTCCTCCAGGTGCAAGTATGTCTCAGGGCTATCTAGAAGCACTTCAAGCTATCTCAAGCCAAGGCCTGTGACATTAAAAAAAGAGTGAAAGACAAAGATCCAAAATATATCTTGGTTCCAGCCAAGCTGAAGGACTTCCCAGAGGACAAAATTGGGTTCAGAGCATGGATGCGCTCATTCTCCCTCTCTCTCATTGTCCCAGAATCGCGTCCCCATGGTTGGTCATACTGCAAAGAGAGAGATAAAACAGATACTTACAAAGCAACAACAACAACAAAAAAACCAGCGACATATGGTAGTGTTTGAATGACCCTTGTGTAGATAAAATATTAAGAAATAAAGGAAAATCGGTACGCTAGGTTGTAAGAAAGTATTAGAAAGTATATTGAATGTAAGGTAATAATTATAAGTACATTCAAAATCACAAATGGCAGCTATTTCGGGAAATGATGGGAAATCTATATTTATTTTACTTCAGTTTGTTGTTGTTGTTTTATTTTATTTTATGTACCATTATATGATTTTAGCTTAGCTGATATCAAAGTGGAATTAGAAGGTCAAATTAACATTCTAAGTTAAACTAATTTAAGAATATATATCTATATATTGTATGTATGTGTATGTGTGAAGTTAAATCTGTAATGACATTAATGAATTTCAATAAAGAATTTTTCATCAAAAATAAAATAAAATAAAAGGAAAAGAGAGATAAAACAGGGAACATCCTGCAAAATGGAAATATATAATTGTATGTAAGTATAGATCTGAAATTGTTGTTTATGGTGAATACTTTTCTATTTTCTAAAATTCCATTTTTAACTTTTCTTTTTTCTTCTACTTTTTTTCTTCCCTCCTTTTCTTTCTGAATATTGCTTTTTAGATGTATAAATAATTATGTTTATGTGTATATGTATGATAGTTGTTTCTTAATTTCTTCATTTATTCAATATTCTTTTTTTGTACTCAATAAAATTTATAATAAAAATTTAATTTAACCCCCCCCCCCAAAAAAAACCAGGGAGCGTCTGCTGTGCATGGAGCCAAACAGATGAAACCAAAAGATTTATCTTGGCAGAGAGAGGTGGGGAGGGAGGGGACCCCCAACCTTATCCTCAAATGACAGAGAATCCTACAGAATCTGTAATGTTGTTCTGCTTTGAGGGCTCCCCATTGAGACACCTGGTTGGCCACTGTGGGGACAGAATGGGGGGATAGATGTGGCTGTTTCTTGTAACAAATGCAATATTTTTCTGATGTAAAACTTTAAAAAAATAAATAAATTAGAGGACTTCCGGGGTGGCGCCATCGGTAATGGCGGACTCCCTCTGAATTGGAGGGACCAGCTCCGCATGAAACGGGTCTTTTCCGCTACGGCGAAGCGGGGACCCTTCTGGAAATCACAGGCGGATGAAGCCTGTGACCGTGGGACTCGGCGGGCACCCTTAGCGCCCCCTCCAACCCGCAAAGGAACCCACTAATGGGCTCCGAAGCGACGAGGGGGAAGTGGCGCGGTGCTGTGAGTCAATCGCTTTTTCTGCGGAGCGAAGCCGTATAGCCGTTACCGGAGAGCGCTGCCTTTTTCCTGGGACAATTTGGCATCTAAAATAACCACCCGTGAGTACTGAAACACTGAATAATTGGATTTGAATTAAGAACTGGCGAAATAGAAAGGAATTTGGACTTAAAATTTTCCCTAATTTGGTACTGAAACGGGAAGGTCTAAACAGGAAGTCAGCCTTCCGTTTCCTTGTAGCCAGAACAAAGCAAAGACAATGTAAACTAGAGCTTTGAAAATCACTTTTAAAGGATTGGCTTTCATCATTTAAAATCGCTGAACCCCCCTTCGGCAGCAGGAGAAGAAGGGGGATCTTTTTTGGGCTGTTTAAACCTGCAGAAGTGAGTTTAAAGCAAAGTAATTTTCCACCGTCCTGATCCTGGAGCGGGGTGTCAGAATTGACGTTTGAAGCTCATTGACCAGAAACAAATGTCTCTGACAGATAGTTAAGAGAAGAGAAACATAGTGATTCCATTGTTTCCTTTCGCATTTTAAAAGAACAAATATGGACAAAATATCATAAAAAAGAAACTTTGTTGCTATTGTTATCAAAAGAAAGAACAACTAGAAGCTTTCCCCCTAGAGGGGGACCGTGAAATTGTAACTAATTCCTGGGAGCTTGCAGCTGTCTCAGATTACAACCATGGGAAAGGATTTGTGACCTTGCAGGACAATGTCTTCAGAAGCACTGTTGGGTGCTTTCTGTAAAATAAATGCCCTATTGGATCAGTTAAGCCAGAAGACGGAGTTAATGACTAATGAGGCCAGAACCCTTGAACAGGTAGTGGGAAATTATATGGAGCCCACCCAGGAACTAAAACAGGAGTGTGCCATGACAGAACAACTGAAAGAAGAGGATGTTGTTGGATCTTGGGCGCCAGAGACGGAGGGAGCAGCGGCCCAGCAGGAACATAAATTTTTGGAGTTGACAAATGAACTTGGAAAAAACCAGACTTGGAAAGATAAAGTTTGGTTAGGTTTGGAAATGGGGGGCTGGATAGACCCCCCTTTACAGGGAGATTTGGACTTTTCGAGTCTGGCAATGGGCCGTCTGATGTCTGGAGCTGTGGGGGCTCTCAATTTTGGAAGGAACCTGGAACATGTTTTTAAATACCATATGGAGTCCAGTCTGGTCTATGGAAAAGGGGCTGATTTGTTGAAAAGGGTCCAAAACATTACCAAGCTGGAGTTCCCGAGAATGAAAGGAAAATATGAAGAAGAGCTGCGGAATAATAATAATAATAATAATAATTTATTATTTGTACCCCGCCCATCTGGCTGGGTTTCCCCAGCCACTCTGGGCGGCTTCCATAGGAAACCAAAAATACACTAAAATATCACAGATTAAAAACTTCCCTGAACAGGGCTGCCTTAAGATGTCTTCTGAATGTCAGGTAGTTATTTATCGCTTTGACATCCGATGGGAGGGCGTTCCACAGGGCAGGCGCCACTACCGAGAAGGCCCTCTGCCTGGTTCCCTGTAGCTTTGCTACAGGGACATGGAAGAGACTTGAGGGCCTCGGATATAAGGTTACCAGGTTAATGTGCTAGATTAATAGGTTAAAAAGGACTGACAAAGCCCGGGACCAGGAGGAAGGGACGCTGGATGAAGATTGGATTGTTTTTCTCGGTTTTTTATGTATAATTAAGATTGTTCTATAAAATTAATGAATGTTAGAAAAATGTTGAAATGAAATTACTTGGTTCTTGTAAAAATGTCTAAAGAATTAGGTAAGAATGTTATGGTTAGGAGAAGTTGGTAAAAATAAGATTTAAGCTTTAAACTTTAAGGTTTCTATATGATAAGATGAAAATAGATTAAGGTAATGTAATGACAGAATATTATGAATTAAGGAAAGGATTTGCTGCGATTATTATTAATCAGGATACAAGAAAAGGGAGGAGGAGGAGGTCAAAGAAAAAAGGTATTGAAAGTGGGGATTCTGAGAATGATGGTTTTATTTTTATTTTTTTATTTTTCTGTCTTGTTTTTTCTTTGTGTGTGTGTAATTTTTTATTTTTTATTAAAAAACAACCTTTTTTCCAATAAATATCATTTTAAAAAAAATAAAACTTTTTTTAAAAATTAATACACAATCTTTTAAGATTGGCTCATTAAGTCCTTGCATGGACCAGACTCAAGGGGAGACTTCCTACTCATATTCTATGATTCTGTGGTTTCTATGTGCCCAGGTCATTTGGTTTCAAAATGGTGGGGGGCAGAGGCAGATTTAGGGGAGCATTCCGCCTTCTACATCATAGTTGCAGAGTCTCGGGGGCACTGCAGGGGGTGCCACAACTATGATGTAGAATGGAAGGCGCAAGGCGGGTGGTGCCAAATGTTGATGTTGCACAGGGAGCCACTGAAATTTGAGACCCCAAGGTCCGTCACACGCTGGGTGTGTGTTTGTTTGAATTTGATTGAGGAAACATGTAGTTGTGGCATAGCGCCTCATCAAACTCTGGGAAGTGCTCCATTCATTCGTTGTCTGAAAGCTGCGGCAGCACCACCAAAACCACAACCCAGCAGGAGGAAGTAGTGAGGGCCGAGGATCGGATGTGCTGACATTCTTCTATCCCACTGGGTTCTGAGTTCCTGTTTTTAAACCGCTTTGGGTCAACCTTAGTTCCAAAACTTTCCCTTCCCCAAACTGAAACTTCTGTACTGGTTGTCAGGATATTACCCACCTAAGTTCAAGGTTCTACTGCAAGTGGACAAAGCCCTAAGCAGACCAGGTTACCTGAAGGACCACCTTATGTACCAGCCATATTCCTAGGATCAGTTGCAGAAGCCCTCCTTGCTGTCCCACAATATTATCTCATATTCATTTCATTTCTACTCAAACCAAAGTTTTCAGCAGAGCATCACCATTAACTTGGAACCCTGTCCTCACATTTTGTCACCTGCTGGTAAAGTTTCTGTTTCTCCAGGTATCTTTAGATAATTAATTGGATTCAGTGTTGGCCATTTGTTAATATTGACTCAGTTAATTTCTAGGGGAGGGGGTGAATCATGCATTCATTTTCATTGCTCCCCTTTCAATGCCACCTCGGTGTGGTGGAGTGGTTAAGAGCAGTGGACTCGTAATCTGGTGAACCGGGTTCGCTTCCCTTCTCCTCCACATGCAGCTGCTGGGTGACCTTGGGCTAGCCACACTTCTCTGAAGTCTCTCAGCCCCGCTCACCTCACAGAGTGTTTGTTGTGGGGGAAGAAGGGAAAGGAAATTGTTAGCCGCTTTGAGACTCCTTAGGATAGTGATAAAGTGGGATATCAAATCCAAACTCTTCTTCTACACCCCCTTCATGCTGGCTCTGTTCTGGCAGCCTATTTCTGGCAAGCTCCGCAGCCATGGTTAAAAGAAAACACATATCCCTGTTTCATTCCACACACCCTACTCTGTGTTATTCGATTTCTTACTCCAAAAACCATATTTCTGTTTTGGAATCAACTGCTTTGGCCAACCTAAAATGGAGAAAACATGGACTCCACCTCAAACACAGAGAAGCTGACTTCTTGCACCGTTTAAGCAGGGGGTTTGGAATCCAACCAAGAGGGAAGAAGCTTCCCTTTAGAAATATAAACCAGGTAGGAAAAGAACATGGTCAAAGGCAGTCTGATTCTTTAGGTCCCACCTCAATCACTGAGATCCTCTGATAAGGCACTACTGGTAGTTCCAAGAGCTCCAGTTAACTGTAACTAGGACACTGCCCTGTTCCTAATTGTTTAAAGTTACTCTGAGTTACTTTTGCAGAAGAAGTGACAAATAACCTTAATAAGCAAAATAAAAGTAAGAATGCCCATAAAGGAACCATCCCCATCTTCTTTCAGAAGTCTCTTAAAAGCTATACCTTTTATGACAGGCCTTTGTTAACATGAATTTTCTCTTTCTAACCAATTGCCATCTAGTGATGTTTTTTATGGATACGTTGGCTTGTTTTGTTCTCTTGAAATGTATTAAAGTGCAGATTATTAATATGTGAGTAAAGGTAAAGGTAAAGGGACACATGACCATTAGGTCTAGTCGTAGCCGACTCTGGGGTTGTGGCACTCATCTCACTTTATTGGCCGAGGGAGCCGGCGTACAGCTTCTGGGTCATGTGGCCAGCATGACTAAGCCGCTTCTGGCGAACCAGAGCAGCGCACGGAAACGCTGTTTACCTCCCTGCCGGAGCGGTACCTATTTATCTACTTGCACCTTGACGTGCTTTCGAACTGCTAGGTTGGCAGGAGCAGGGACCGAGCAACGGGAGCTCACCCCGTCGTGGGGATTCGAACCGCTGACCTTCTGATTGGCAAGTCCTAGGCTCTGTGGTTTAACCCACAGCGCCACCCGCGTCCCTTAAACAGAACCCTTAAAAGGGTTTTGCAGGTACAGTTTATTTGCAAAGATAATTTCACTGGAACAGCCTCAGTGAAAGACAGAATTGCTCTTCTTCACACACTTGCCCCTGCTTATCCCCACAAACTTACCCCCACTGGAGCTGCCAGACCCTTGTTTCTTAGCTGCAAAAGAGGGAATGGAGAAGGAGGTTACTGTCTTTGGCTGGGTGAGCAAGGATGGGGGTGCTGGGATAGTCTGTTCCACCTTAAGAACAGATGTGTGGAATTGTTGTATGTCACATGTCTGTTTACACTCCAGCACAGCTTGCTGGGAACTTCCGTTTGTGTATAGCTTTTGCTTATGCTGTCTTGCTTTGGACACAAAGGAGATCGGACATGTTTTCCTTTTGTCCTGATGTACGCTGAATAAACTGCTTGTAAATATGCTCACCCAACTTCTCCTGCCACCTCTGTTGCATAGTGTTTACTCTGCTGAGTAGCGTGCCCTAGCTTCTGAAGCTCGGGTCGCTGATGCTTCATCAAGGACTGGAGATCGCCCAGCACACTGGTCGGTGGGCTGGAGCCAGCTGGGGGCCTGCCAATTGCCCCCATTTCCTTGGTCGCATGCCAACAACAGGGTTATGGGCCCAGATCCACGGCGCTTACACCTCTCTCTCTCTCTCTCTCACACACACACACACAGACATGCCCGTCTCTGATGAGCTGTCTTACTGTTTTAGCCAGAGACAAAACCCGTGACAAATACACATATATGCTAAGAGTTACAAACCTTTAAACTAATGCATCAGTGGCAGGGGAGATAAGCAGGGGAGGTCCAGCAGGGGAGAGCAGCAAAACTGCTCCCCAAAACTGTAAACCAAACTGATGCATCCTTCCCAGAATGGAGAGTATCAGTAGGAAAGGGAATCACTTTAGCCCACAGAATGACTGACTGCAACCTGGTAGCAAATGCGGCCCCAAATATACTTACTGATGTGCACATAGATCCCAACACTCACAGCCACCAGGAAGAAGATTCCGCCCAGGATGCAGCCAATAATGATCCCCACGTGGGAGCCTAAAGTTGAATGGTGGGAGGGGAGGAAGAGGAGAATAATTGAAGGGAAACCAAGAAGAGTCTTTGCCTTTCATGGGGGAAACCAAAGATGGCCACAGGACTTAGGAGCTCATGAAATTCAGAGAGGTTCAATGGTACAAAGGGGGAATAGCGAAGAGTGGCCGATCCCACCCCTCATCACCTGCACAGCTTTGCAAGAGTCCTTGCAAAGCTGGAGTGAAAGGTCATTCTCTCCCTACGGAGGGATGCCTTAAAAAGGCTTTACTCATCAACATCTGGCTGACACGTTCACCTTCAATATACTTCAATATACATAAAATATTTGTGAACTTTCCAGGACATCGCAACCACTCAAGCTTACCAGGGGAAAGATGGCAGCCAACTTTTGCCAGTACTGTATTATTGAAGGAACAGCTCCACCCCCATCGCTCAGCCCAGACACTGAGGTCCAGCTCCAAGTACCTTCTGGAGGTTCCCTCACTACGAGAAGTGAAGTTACAGGGAGCCAGGCAAAGGGTCTTCTTGGTAATGGCACTCTCTATATGGAATGCCCTCCTATCAGATGTCAAGATAAAGAACTACACAACTTTTAAAGACATCTGAAGGCAGCCCTGTATTGAGATGTTTTTGATGTTTGACGTATTATTATGCTTTAATATGTGCTGGAAGCCGCCCAGAGTGGCTGGGGAAACTTGGCCAGATGGGCAGGGTATAAATAATAGAAGTATTATTATTTAGAATATCTAAATTTGAGTTCAGAGCAGATTGGGCATACTTCCATCCCATTCGTCTCCCCGCAATCTCTCACCAGGTTCTTCTGAGGGCACGTCCATAGGCTTCTGTAGGCCAATGTGCTCCACATGGCACCAATAGTGGTTCCTGTCTTTGGGGTTGATCTTAATGCTGAGCCAGTTGTAGTAGGTTCCATCTGAGTTGGGGAGAACGCCCCCATGAACTGTATCCTGCCCAGAAGCTTCCCCATCCTTTCTCCAGGTAGAGTTGATCTCCTTGGGATAGAAGCCGTGGGCCCGGCAGATGAGAGTTTCCACGCCATCATTGTTTGGCTTCCTAGTTACCTTGACTACTGGGGGTTCTGCAAAAACGGCAGCACTTTAGTTAACACATGAGGCTCTCCAGTGGCTGGCAGGACGAACACTGAACTATGCCCCACCCCAGAGATTTACGATCTCAGGCCTACAGCACCCCCAAGAGACACATTTCCATAGGAGCTATTGTACAAAGTAGTTTCCTTGTGATAAACACTTAAGTGCCTCATTGGCACTCACAACCTCTGATTATTCCTAGGATGACAGGAATACAGAATTGTCCAAAAGCAACTTCCCCAAGGAATTTGGTTGAATCTAAATTTATCAGACATAAAAAATTTCCCAATACAGAACTATCTAAACAGATAGTTGTTTATTTCCTTGACATCTGTCGGGAGGGTGTACCACAGGGAGGGTGCCACTACCGAGAAGGTCCTCTGCCTGGTTCCCTGTAACCTCACTTCTTGCAGTGAGGGAACTGCTAGATGGCCCTTGGAGCTGGACCTCAGTGTCCGGGCAGAACGATGGGGGTGGAGACACTCCTTCAGGTATACTGGGCCGAGGCCGTTTAGGGCTTTAAAGGTCAACACCAACACTTTGAATTGTGCTCGAAAACATACTGGGAGCCCATGTAGGTCTTTCAGGACCAGTGAAAAAGATTGTGACGCAAGAAACCAAGACTTTAGTGTTATCAGTCCAGTCCTTTGGAACACTTTGCCAATAGAAATTTGGCAAGCACCTTCAAGTCCCAATTTTTTAATGCTTACTGAAAACATTTCTATGCCACATGGCTTATGCAGGCAATCAAGACTATAACCATCTGCAATAGTTAACTGATGTCTGGTTTTGACTGTTTAAAGGTTTTATTGCATGGTTTTATAGTTTTATTACTGTAAACTGCTTGGAGATATTTGTTTTGACAAAGCAGTGTAGAAATATTTTTATAACTATCTAACCAATTAATTGGCGTGCTCTGGTCCATGGGGTCACGAAGAGTCGGGCACGACTAAATGACTAAACAACAACAACCAATTAACTACCGTATTTTTCACCCCATAGGATGCACCGCCCCATAGGACGCACCTAATTTTTTTGGGGGGAAAATAAAGAGAAAAAAAAATCCCCCCCCAAGGCACGGGGCAGGCGCGGGGGAAGCCCGAGCTTCCCCCGACCCCAGCCCCCAGAAAGCCTGCTATCCGCAAGCCTAGGGAGCCGCACCGCTCTCCCCAGGCTTGCGGAGAGGTGCGCGAAGCCCGGGCGCGCTCTTCAGCGCGCACCAGGCTTCGGAATGCAGACAGCTCTGCGCCACCCTTCGGAGCCCCGCGCGGCTTCGCGCCGGGCTCCGGAGGGTGGCGCAGAGCCGCAGGAAGCCCGGGAGCGCAGGCAGCTCTGCGCTACCCTCCGGAGCCCCGCGTGGCTTCGCGCCGGGATCCGGAGGGTGGCGCAGAGCTGCAGGAAGCCGTGGAGCGCAAGCAGCTCTGCGCTACCCTCCGGAGCCCCGCGCGGCTTCGCGCCTGGATCCGGAGGGTGGCGCAGAGCTGCAGGAAGCCCGGGAAAGCCTGCATTCGCCCCATAGGACGCACACACATTTCCCCTTCGTTTTTGGAGGGGAAAAAGTGCGTCCTATAGGGCGAAAAATATGGTAAATGAAATATGCCATCTTCCCCCACCTCTGTTGCCCCCCTCACCTTTCCGCAGCAGATCCTCCTTTGCGTAGGCTTCATATTTCTGCAGCCATTCAATGAAAACCACCTCCACTAAGAACTTGAAACGTGGGATCATGGAACTGTCAGCCTCCCACATCCTCTCAATCACTTGGGCTACTGCATCTGCTGCAATCCAGGCATCAGTCTCCTTGTCAAGGCTGAGAAAGTCCCTCCCATCATAGCCAAACGTCCAATATGCTTCATTGCTCCCATGTGGACTCACCTCAGAGCCAACCATCATCTGCCATGTGTGAAAACCTGAAGAAGACACCCATGATGAGATCATAATGGGGACATTAGAACAGGTGCAGACCACCCTCTCAAAAACAACAACAACCACTTTTCACCATCAGATCTCAAGCCCTATTTGGTTCTTCTAGATAGATTGAATCTCTCTGACAGTGCTCCATTCATCACTATTTGTGCTTCTGGGTATTGATACAAAAGTCAGATCCAGTTGATAAATTCCACACCCAAATTGAAATATTCTAATACTTTAAGCAATTAAAACAATTCTACTCTATCAAATGCTTTTTCTGTAGAAACGGAAAAGCATGTGGTTGTTTGCTCCTATGTGTGATCCGTATTGCATTTCTCAGTCTTCTAATACTTGTTGCAAGTTTCCTACCTTTCAACCTGCTTGATCTAAATTTATATATTTTATAATGATATCATTCAGCCTTATTGAATCAAAACTATCTTTGCTTAAATCATGGAAGAAATCAATCGTTAATGCACGTGACTACTGTTATTATTTGCAATAAGGGTTTTTCTATGTCAAGAAGACCACCTGTATCCATTGATTCACAATTTTTAAAAAAGGTTTTTTTATCACTTTTCCAATATCTTCTAATTTAATTTGTGCCTGCAATTTTCCTAAGTCAGATTTTGTCACCTTTGGGATTCTTTTTTGAAAAAAACTTTTCAATATTCTGTATTGCAGGGTTATCTGATTTATATAATTAATCATAAGATATCTTAAATTGCTTTACTGTTGCCTTTGTCATGCTAGCTGCTACATTTTCATAGACAATTGATGAAATTGTTTTCTTTTTGCTCTTTGCTTAGAAATTTTGCTAAGACTTTAGATGGTTTGTTACCAAATTCAGAATATTTTTATCTAAGAAAGAATAAAGATATCTCCAACGTCTGAAATTGCATTAGCTCAAGCTGTTGTCTAGTACCCTTTCATTGGTCATATATTTGTGAATCTCTATTTTGCTTATGTAGTCATTCCAAAGTGCTAACCTTATTTCTCAGAAGAGTCCCTTGTTGAAATATTCTTTTTTAAAATCACTTTTAAAAAATAATTATGCTCCTTATACAGGCTTTGCCTGCATCCTATATAGGCCAAGTGACCTTCAGTCACAAGATCTACCAGGAAAGGTAGATGTGTTCTCTGGTGGTAGTTATGCATATTATCCAATATAGCTGGATTGTTTACCTTGCCCACCTCCCCAGAAAAAAACTTTCTTAAGCTCATCTCTCTCTCTGCCCCCTTCCCTCCCAACCAGCATTCAATGTGCATAGTGTGTGGCGAATTCAAAGCTCTCTCACCACCAGGGATGGGGGGGGGGGGTCAGTTCAGTTTAGTCCACTTCTATAGGTGAACCTACTTAAACTGCACTATCTCAAACAATATGATGGTCGCAACAGACTCATCCTTCAATTTTGCAGTTCTCCCAATTTTGCTATGGAGTTCTCCAGCCAAGTAATGTGAACAAAACTGCAACACCTGGACAAAGTGTGCATAAAAATGCATAAATTCATGAAATGGTCATAGAAAAATGCAATACATTTGGGGAAACTGAAAAAAGGTTCATTGTTGGGGGGGGGATGTTGATGTATTAGGAGAAATTCACACTAAAATGTTAATGAGGACTTCCTTTTTAAGTGCAAACTGATGTAGAAACGAGAACTGAATTTAAGATTGGAAAAATAAGAAATGGAGGGAGCTTGAAATCGACAGATTCGGCCCTTTCTTACATGCACTCACCCTTGCTGTGGTTGTAGTACTGCCTTATGATACTGTGATAATTTTCAAACCACCGCTCACTGTCCTCCAAGACCTTGGTGTACCTTTCCCAGTACTCAGGAATATCCTCCTTCAGCTTTTTAGCCCAGGAGACTTGAGGCACCCCCTCTTCTGTGTTGCTATCAAAGCGAGTGACGAGCTGGTCATCTGCATACCCCAAAGCAGTGAACTTGGGCATTCTCTGATCAGGCTCTGACACAGATATGTAGATAAGCTGGAACTTGTGGAAGGAGGAGCCTGGAGAGGAGAGAGAGGGGCAGAGTTCAAGTGATCTGCAAGGGACACGACCATGAGCTCCACCACCACCCCGGAGAAGTGAGGATTGAAGTGGTAGCAGTAGTTTCCAGGTTCCAGCAAGATCTCAAGAAAGCCCCGCAAAATCTTGAGGGCTCTCGTGAGATCTTGCCAGAGCCCAGAAGCCAGAGCCCAGCCACACAACCCCAGTAAGTAAGGCCTCGGTGGGGGTGACACTTTCCCATTCTGTCTGTAGTAGCAAAACAGGATGGATTTGCTTCTGCCAGTGTCAGGGGTGGAGGAAGGAGAGTGCTGTGGGAGCAGGCTGCCCCGGGTGTCACCACTGAGGGAGGGTGACAAAATGCCGGGGGGCACTCCCTGTGGGACCTGCAGTGCACCCGAGCCATGCATCTCTCCTGGGAATGATGCAGTGGCTTGGGCACCCGCAGGCTCCGCACTGCCCCAAATGGTCTGCCCACCACCTTCCCCTCAGCTGTAGGGTGGCTGAGTGGGAGGAGACAGGCAGACTCCTTGGAGGCCCCGCAGAGCGTCTTGCTCCAGCTCGCCCCTCCCCCACAGAAGGCTGCTCCTGGGCACAGAGAGCACCCCATCGACCTGCTTCACTGCTGGCCAGTGGCAAAATATGCACAGCAGTAGGAGAGGGAGAGAGAGAGAGAGAGAGAGAGAGAGAGAGAGAGAGAGAGAAGCAGAGAAACTTTGGCTATCTAGACACTGTGTAGCATTTTGTTTGTTGACAGCTGTCAGAGCTGCCCAAGGTCCCAGCTCACAAAGGACCAACGCTGCTTCGTTGTTAAGTACAAAAGTCTTTATTGAAGTTCAGTTTCACTTCCAGAGCCGCAGCGCGCAGCTCTACGTCTCAATTGTTAGACCGCTGATGATCCGTCTGAATCTCCTCCCCCTGTACACCAATTTAAGACCCTCGCCTTGCTCCACCTTTTCCGCTGCTCTTTCCTCCTCTGGGTCCGCCTGCCCGCCGGGGTCTCGCCCTTTCTAGCCTCTTCTGACGCTGATTCCCCTGAGCCTTCTCCCTCCCTCCGGCGGGCTTTAGGAGCTGGTTCCCCATCCGGGTCTCCTGCTGTCCCGCGCGCCTGCACATTTGAACTTGGCGCGCGCGCCCAGCCAGCAGCTTTCCTCCTGACCGTTTCACTGCTGCTGTCACTGCTTCCCCCTTCGGGGGGGCTAGCTGCAACTGACCTCCCTTCCATTCCCCCACTCTCCGATGGAGGCGTGGTCAGCCCTGACTCCCTCTCTCTCCCCTCTGGAGGAGACGCTGGCCCTGACACATGTGACTCTTCCTCCCCACTACGCTCTGGTGGGGAAACTGGTCCCGATCCTCCACTGCTGCTTTGGGGTTCCCCTCTGGCTTCTTGTTTCTGGTGCGTCCCCCCTGGGACCCCCCTTGCCCTGACCATCGGTGCCCCCTTCTGGGAATCTTCTGATTCACTGGAGAAGCTCATGGAATATCTCGGGCCACTGTCATACTCCCCTACGCTGCCCTCGGATTCTTCCCCTTCGCTCTCCAATTCCTCTCTCCCCAGTGCTCCTGCTCCTGATTCCCTGACAACAGCTCTTTCTGGTTTACAGAAAGAAAACTGTATGAGCACAGAAATCTGCTTCTCTGGGGCAGTTTTATTGGGATTCAGTTGCAAACCCACCCACCCCCATCTCAGGCACTTTTTGAAAGAAAACTATACAGTGGTACCTCGGGTTAAGAACTTAATTCGTTCTGGAGGTCTGTTCTTAACCTGAAACTGTTCTTAACCTGAAGCACAACTT